>NC_029793.2:88932127-88933321 GCF_000816755.2 Arachis ipaensis
ATATCCAAACTCTAAGTTTGGTGTTGGATAGTCTCAACAAAGCTCTGCACATCTGTGAGGCTCCATGAGAGCCCACTGTCAAGCTATTGACATTAAAGAAGCGCTTGTTGGGAGGCAACCCAATGTTTATTTATCTAACTATATTTTTCTTAGTTATGTGTCTTTATAGGTTCATGATCATGAGGAGTCACAAAATAAATATAAAAATTGAAAACAGAAGAAAAATCACACCCTGGAGGAGCATCTGTCTGGCGTTCAAACGCCAGAACAGAGCATAGTTCTGGCGCTGAACGCCCAGAATGGGAGCATCCTGGCGCTGAACGCCCAGAACAAGCATGGTTCTGGCGTTCAACGCCAGAAATGGCAGCAAAGGGGCGTTTAACGCCCAAAATGGGCACCAACCTGGCGCTGAACGCCCAGAGTTGTGTGCAAGGGCATTTTACAAGCCTAAATTGGTGCAGGGATGTAAATGTCTTGACACCTCAGGATCTGTGGACCCCACAGAATCATATCAGGATCTGTGGACCCCACAGGATAAATCAGATTCAGAGGTTGAAAAAGGACTGCTGATGCTGTTGGATTCTGACCTCCCTGCACTCAAAGTGGATTTTCTGGAGCTACAGAACTCGAAATGGTGCACGTCCAATTGCGTTGGAAAGTAGACATCCAGGGCTTTCCAGCAATATATAATAATCCATACTTTGGCCAAGAATAGACGACGTAAACTGGCGTTCAACGCCAGCTTTCTACCCAAATCTGGCGTCCAGCGCCAGAAAAGGAGCCAAAACCAGAGTTGAACGCCCAAACTGGCACAGAAGCTGGCGTTCAACTCCAAGGAGGACCTCTACACGTGTAACAATCAAAGCCCAGCCCAAGCACACACCAAGTGGGCCCCGGAAGTGGATTTATACATCAAATACTTACTCATGTAAACCCTAGTAGCTAGTTTATTATAAATAGGACCTCTTACTATTGTATTAGGCATCTTTGGATTACCTTATGATCCTTTGATCACGTTTTAGGGGGCTGGCCATCTCGGCCATCTCAACAAAGCTCTGCACATCTGTGAGGCTCCATGAGAGCCCACTGTCAAGCTATTGACATTAAAGAAGCGCTTGTTGGGAGGCAACCCAATGTTTATTTATCTAACTATATTTTTCTTAGTTATGTGTCTTTATAGGTTCATGATCATGA
>NC_029793.2:88934157-88935609 GCF_000816755.2 Arachis ipaensis
AAGGGTCTATAGCTCAGTGGTAGAACATGTGGCTGCAAATCAAGAGATCCCTGAGATACCTCAGGGGATACATTTTCTTCCACACAATTATTGGAAGCAACTAAGGGTGGAACATCAAGAGCACTCCTTCATCCTTCATGAAATCAGAGAAGATCTAAAAGCAATGAAGGAGGAGCAGCAAAGACAAGGAAGAGACATAGAAGAGCTCAAGGACATCACTAAGGTGGACTCATTCCTTGTTCTTACTTTCTCAGTTTTTTCGTTTTATATGTTATGTGCTTATCCATGTTTGTGTCTTCATTACATGATCATTAGTAGTTAGTAACTTTGTCTTAAAGTTATGAATGTCCTATGAATCCATCACCTCTCTAAAAAAAAGGTTTTAAATCAAAAGAACAAGAAATACATGAGTTTTGAATTTATCCTTGAACTTAGTTTAATTATATTGATGTGGTGACAATGCTTCTTGTTTTCTGAATGTATGCTTGAACAGTGCATATGTCTTTTGAAGTTGTTGTTTAAGAATGTTAAATATGTTGGCTCTTGAAAGAATGATGACTAGGAGACATGTTATTTGATAATCTGAAAAATCATAAAAATGATTCTTGAAGCAAGAAAAAACAGCAAAGAACAAAGCTTGCAGAAAAAAAAAAATAGGCGAAAAAAATAGAAAGAAAAAGAAAAAGCAAGCAGAAAAAGCCAAAGCTCTTAAAACCAAGAGGTAAGAGCAAAAAGCCAATAACCCTTAAAACCAAAAGGCAAGGGCAATTAAAAAGGATCCCAAGGCTTTGAGCATCAGTAGATAGGAGGGCCTAAAGGAATAAAATCCTGGTCTAAGCGGCTAAACCAAGCTGTCCCTAACCATGTGCTTGTGGCGTGTAGGTGTCAAGTGAAAACTTGAGACTGAGCGGTTAAAGTCAAGGTCCAAAGCAAAAGAAGAGTGTGCTTAAGAACCCTGGACACCTCTAATTGGGGACTTTAGCAAAGCTGAGTCACAATCTGAAAAGGTTCACCCAATTATGCGTCAATGGCATTTATGTATCCGGTGGTAATACTGGAAAACAAAATGCTTAGGGCCACGGCCAAGACTCATAAAGAAGCTGTGTTCAAGGATCATCATACTGAACTAAGAGAGTCAATAACACTATTCGAAATCTGAAGTTCCTATAGATGCCAATCATTCTGAACCTCAATGGATAAAGTGAGATGCCAAAACTATTCAAGAGGCAAAAAGCTATAAGTCCCGCTCATATGATTGAAGCTCTGTTTCATTGATAGTTTGGAATTTATAGTATATTCTATTCTTTTTATCCTATTTTGATTTTCAGTTGCTTGGGGACAAGCAACAATTTAAGTTTGGTGTTGTGATGAGCGGATAATTTATACGCTTTTTGACATTGTTTTTAGTATGTTTTTAGTAGGATCTAGTTACTTTTAGGGATGTTTTTAATA
>NC_029793.2:88936498-88962789 GCF_000816755.2 Arachis ipaensis
CAGATGATTAGCCGTGCCGTGACAGGGCATTGGATCATTTTCCCGTGAGATGACCGAAAGTAGCCATTGACAGTGGTGATGTATCACATAAAGCCAGCCATGGAAAGGAGTAAGACTGATTGGATGAAGATAGCAGGAAAGCAGAGGTTCAGAGGAACGAAAAGCATCTCCATTCGCTTATCTGAAATTCCTACCAATGAATTACATAAGTATCTCTATCCCTATTTTATTATATAATATTCGAAAACACCATTATCACTTTATAGCTGCCTGACTGAGATTTACAAGGTGACCATAGCTTGCTTCATACCAACAATCTCCGTGGGATTCGACCCTTACTCACGTAAGGTATTACTTGGACGACCCAGTGCACTTGCTGGTTAGTGGTACGAGTTGTGAAAAGTGTGATTCACAATTTGTGCACCAGTTAGCTTAAGATAGAAATTGTGTATTGTTTAAGAGTGGAGAACATTATGGGAACATGGATTATAGAAACAAAGGTAGAAAGTTAAAAAGAATAAAGACATTTCAAAATAAAAGTTTTGGGAAACATGCTCATGTGAAATCAAAACAATCAAATTACCATGTGCATAAAAAAATTATTTAAATAAAGGGGATACAAAAAATTCCCCAATTGCAAATAAAAGGAATAAATGCACATGGGACAAAAGTTAAAGTTAATATATGAGCTTGCAATACAAAGTGAGAAAATTTGGGTAAATAGGTAAAGAAACCTTTGAATTACAAAATATGTATGTTAGGTGAGATCTTAGACTAATCAAGGATTCACTTATTAGCTCACTTAGCCTTATACATATACCCTTACCTTTACCTTGGCCCATTACAACCTTAAATAAAGACCTCATGATTTTTGTATGTCTGTATTCTGTAATTGTTGATTGGTTAGATGAAGAACAAAGTTACAGAAAGTAAGGATAAAAAGAAGAATAGAGTGATTAACCCAATAAACACTGAGTGACTAGAGAGTAAACACAAAATCCAGTGAGGGTTCAATAGCTCATCAACATATATCTCTGCTTAAATTGTTAATTGTCTTGCAAGTTTGTACAATATTTTTCTTTCCCATCTCAATTGTAAAATTGCTTTAACATTATCTAAGGTTTGGCTATGCATATATGATTCCTTGAGAATGTGAATTAATTCAACTACATGTAAGTCTTATATACAAGTGAATGACAATTAGAATTGCATGATTCATTTAGGTAGTTGCATTTAGAGTAGATTGCATTGCATGAGATTCCACCACTTTAACTTTAACCTTACTCTTTATCTTGGATTTAGCATGAGGACATGCTATTGTTTAAGTGTGGGGAGGTTGATAAACCCATATTTTATGATATATTTTGTGCCTAATTTAAGTGATTTATTCAATCCTTCACTCACTTATTCATGTTAATTGCATGGTTTTACTTTCCCTTCCTTATTTTGTGATATATGTGAAATACATGTTTCCTATACTTTAAAAATAATTATTTTAATTACTCTTTATTACCATTTGATGCCGTGATTTGTGTGTTAAGTAGTTTCAGATATTCTAAAGGTAGGAATGACTCAAAGGATGGAAAGGAAACATACAAAAATGGAAGGAAAGCACAAAATGGAGTTTTTGAAGAAACTGGCAGCGACGTGAACGCGTGGGCGACGTGGCCGCATGCTTGGCGCGAAAAGACAGTGACGCAAACACATGACCGACACGATCATGCGCCATGAGCAAAACGCAGATGACGCGGATGCATGACCGAAGCGGACGCGTGATAAGGAAAACTCCAGATGACGCGACCGCGTGACCCACGCGGACGCGTGACAGAGGCCACGCACCAGAAATTACAGAAAACGCTCCCAGTGATTTCTGAAGTCCTTTTTGGCCCAAATCCAAGTCCAGAAGGCACAGATCAGAGGTTATGAAGTGGGGGAATGCATCCATTCAAGGGGAGTCTCCAATTATTCACTTTTGATGATTTAGATGTAGTTTTTAGAGAGAGGTTCTCTCCTCTCTCTCTTAGCATTAGGATTTAGGATTTTTCTTACTTTCATGATTGTCCCATTTTATCAGGTTCAACTTTCCTTTTTAATATATTCTCAATTTAATTTATGAACTTTTCTATGTTACAGATAATTCTCTTAATTAATGTTATTTGAGGTATTTCAGTTTATGATTGCTCTCTTTTATTTATGTTACTGTTGCTTCCAATCTGAAGACATTTTTATTCCAGTAGATTTAGTTTTTCCCTTTTGGCCTTGGTTATGAAATCAGTAACTCAGGAGTTATCAAACTCAACGTGATTAATAATTTTTATCTTTGCTAATTGAATTGAACTTCAATAATTCCAGTCCTTTCTTAGGAATTGACTAGAACCTGAAGATCAGACTAATCAATCCACTTGACCTTCCCTTGCTTTAGTAAAGGCTAACTAAGTGGGATTAAGACTCAATTCTCATCACCATTGATAAGGATAATTAGGATAGGACTTCCAATTTCTCATACCTTACCAAAAGTTTATTTTACAGTCATTTACTTATTTTAATTGCAATTTAAATTACTTGCTCCCTATTTTTAAAACCCCAATTTACAATTTTCATAACCAATAATAAGAACATACTTCCCTGCAGTTCCTTGAGAAGACGACCCGAGATTTAAATACTTCGGTTATCAATTTATTTAGGGGTTTGTTACTTGTGACAACCAAAACGTTTGTACGAAGGGATTTCTGTCGGTTTAGAAACTATATCTACAACGCGACTATTTTTATAAAATTCTTTACCAGCAAAAAATCCTAACGTCAGTAACTCTCAAGTAATAACTTCTCAAGTGAATGGGACTTACCAAGCTAAATATCCCAACACGAAGAAGTACTTAGAAGAAACCCTTGAACAATTAGCTCAATTCCAGATGCCGAGGTCCAACACATAGCTCAGGAGTCGAAGATCCAAGCTGATGCCCTCTCCAAATTATCCAGTACCAAGCCATGGGGAAACAATAAAAGCTTGATCCAGGAACTCCACGCACCATCAAAGGCCAAGGAAGTTGATACGTCGGACACATTGGCTATCTCTAATCTAAACTTAGGTTGGATGACCCCTATTATCGAATATCTCAAATTCAAAATCATTCATAAAGAAGAAAGGGAAGCAAGGAGGCTCATAAGGAAAGTACAAAACTACACCTTGGTTTACAACATGTTATATAGAAGAGGAGTATTTACACCTTAATTAAAGTGTGTCCCGACCTCCAAGACTAATGAAGTCTTAGAGAAAGTCCGTTGTGGTATATGCAGAAACCACCTAGGAACACCGCCACTAGTTAAGAAAGTGATCCGAGCTGGCTTCTTTTGGTTGACCTTACAAAAGGAAGTAGCCGGCTTCGTCAAAAAATTTCCATCTTGAAAAAAGCATGATAACTTCTATGCGGCACCTCAACAAGAGCTCATTAGCGTCACCTCATCTTGGCCATTTACAAAATGGGGCTTAGACCTCCTCGGACCATTCCCACAAGCTCCTGGGTAGGTAAAATACCTCATAGTGGGATAGATTATTTCATTAAGTGGATTGAGGCAGAACCTCTGGCAACCATTACAGCTCAAAGAAGTCAGAAATTTCTCTACAAGAACATCATCACCTGGTTTGGAATTCCACACTCCATCACCACAGACAATAGAACTCAATTTACCGACTCAACATTCAGAAGTTTGGTGGCAAGCCTCAAAATTAAACACCAGTTCATGTAGGTAGAGCACCCTCAAGCCAATGGATAAGCAGAAGCTCCAAATAAAGTCATATTAGCTGGAATAAAGCACCGACTACAAGACTCAAAGGGAGCATGGGCCAAAGACCTTCCTCAAGTCTTGTGGGCATATCGGACCCCCCCCCACCCCACTCAACAACTGTAAATCTCCTTTTTGACTTGCTTATGGCATAGAAGCCATGATCCCTATAGAAGTCAATGAAGAATCTCCAAGGGTTAGATTCTACGACGAAGTAGGAAACGTCCAAGCTCAAAAGGAAAAACTCTACATTCTACCAGAAGTCCAAGAACAAGCCTAGATAAAGCAGGAGGCATTGAAGCAAAGGGTATCCATGAGATACAACAAGAAAGTCATAAGAAGAAGCTTCACCACAAACAACCCTTAATCCGAAATGACATCGAAACGCAAAGGTCGGGTGAAGGGAAGCTAGCCGCGAACTAGAAGGGTTACTTCAAAGTGTCCGACCTCCAAGGAAAGGAACTCCCAAGGTCATGGCACCTATGCAACTTGAAAAAGAAATACAGCTAGAAAGCGCACCTTGCTCCCTAGTGTACTCTTTTTCCCGACTTTATGGTTTTTTTCTGAGAAGGGTTTTCTTGAAGAGGATTTTAACGAGGCATCATAATAAGGACTAAGGGTTAGTAAAAGGGAAAACCTTTTAGTAGCAAGAAAGCTTATGTAAATAATTTTCTCATTAATGAAAGTTTATTTTTTCATTAATTATTCCATTAACACGCACTAATTTAAGCTCGAAAAACCGCAAAAATCATTGCCCGACCTAGATGGTCGGCAAGATGAAGCGACGAGGTCCAAATTACTGTAAGAAGTTATACAAGCAGATCGTGGCCCGACCTCTTTAAAAGAATTAAAGTTTAGCAAAAGAGGTAAGCCTAAAATGAATTGCAAAAGTAACTTGATAAAATCAACTACTTAAAGTCGATGCACAATTAATTTTCCAACTAAGAGAAACACATAGTCTTGACCTTACAAAGGAAAGGTTCAACATAGTGGCCAACCTACATTGGCCGACATCTTCAACGACTAAAAAATTTGGTCTCGAGGAATAACTCGACCGAATTAGCATCAAAGAAAAGTCATTAAGTGGCTCATCAAAAATTTCTACTAAGTTACGAAGCTACAATAATTGGGTCATCCCAAGAAAAAATTGATAAGGCGAAAACTCATTAATAAAAACTACCACAATTAAAGTTGTGGAAAAAGTTTTTAAGTAAACTATGAAGGAAAATATAAAGTGTTCAAACTACGACTATTATAAAGTAAATTATTCATAAAAGACTCACAAGTTGGGCCATCAAAGATTACAAAAGGAAATCCAGAGGGAGGTGTCTGTTGATCGGAGGTCATATTGGAGATGTCTTCAGGTTGAGCTTCGGAGGTCGGGTGAGTCCCAGGCTGAGAAGAAAGGGGCTCATCATCCAACCGAGTCGGGAATCTTTGCGAAGCTCCCTTAACGCGGGTGTCCGAGGTCGTCGGATCTCCCATAGGGACATTTTCCTCATCATCGGGAGGAGGAACAATCTTCCCATCAACCACGATTATGTCGGGATTGATGAGGGAGA
Organism: Arachis ipaensis; assembly: GCF_000816755.2. NCBI lineage: Eukaryota > Viridiplantae > Streptophyta > Magnoliopsida > Fabales > Fabaceae > Arachis > Arachis ipaensis. The sequence goes on from NC_029793.2 coordinate 88,941,843, forward strand.
CTCGAGAGCAACAACTTTGAATTGGGCTTTTAAGTTTTTGACCAACTCGTCCATCCCTTGGAAGATCATTTCCTCCAGGCCGGCATACTTTTCCCTTGCCTTAGCGACCTCATCCACCAAGGTCAGCTTCTCCCTAAAAACTCGGGTATAACTCTTCTCAGCCTTCTTTTTTAAAACCTCAGCCATAGCACAAATAGCCTCCGACTACTTCACCCTCTCCCGAGCTTCGGAAAGATCGGACACAAGAACTTCCTTCTCTTTTTTTCCAACTCTAACCTAGCCTCCTGTAATGATGCCATATCAGCTTTCAAATCGGACAAAGTTCGCTGAGTGGCACCAATGGGAGTCTCCTTAAGCCGTCTCAATAAAACCGAGCACACCCCGACTGTCCTTATCCTACCCCGTGCTAAGACTAGAAGGTGGTTTTTTTTATAGAAATATCATCCATACTTATAAAGCTATTGGGAAGGACATGTTTCTAACAAAAAGCCATAGCATCAAAGCCTTGCTTATATACACTTTCCAATTTGGAAGTTTTACCCGTCTTAGGTTTTGGTTCAGGAAAAGGAGGGGCAAGGGGACTCGTCAGAATACCAGAATCAACAGGAGAAGTAAGAAGAGCAGGTGACAGATTAGAAATGACCTTAACCGAGGCAAAAGCACCCGAATCCAATTTTGAGGGAGAAGAAGGATCACCCATTTCACCGACCTCTTTCAATTGAATAACTCAAGCAACAACATTCTTCTTAGCCGTGCGAAGAATTTTCAAGGTGGTTGCCTTACCGGTCATCTTTTCTGCAAGACATCAAGATTGGATTATATCAGCATACAACATAATCGATAAAAAGATATATCTACAAAAAATTTAAAAAAATACTACCTAGCTCAGATCTGACATGGCTTGACTTTCATAGTAAAAAATTTTTGATGTCTAGATTGGGGGTTCGACCCCAACACTCCTGTAATAAGGCAACTACATACTCCTCTACCTCATCCAAGTCATCAAGGTTATACTTAACGACTATGGGGTTCTCCTCACAGTACAAGCTAAAAAGGGCTTCATCCCTCTCATTAAGGAAGAAAGGTCGGACACCCTCAGCAGATTGGATTTTGAAGAAGTAATTTTTGAAATCATGAAAAGAATCATAAAAAATGGCAAAAACCTTTCTCCCCTGAACAACTCGGGAGGATACCCATCCCTGCTTCTTAGAACTAAAGGGCTTGGTAAGTTGGAAAAGATAAAAGAAAACTTTAGAAAAAAGGAGGACATCGAGTTCACAGCCAAGGAGTTGATAAATTTTCAGAAAACTCCAAAAGTTGAGGTGGAGCTGGAAAGGGGCAACTTTACAAAGCCTAAGAATCTCAGATTCAAAGTCAGAAAAGGGAAGACTAACCCCCAACTTTGTGAAAAAGCATTCGTACATGTATATATGAAATGGCATTTTGACTTGTCAAGTTGGAAAAAACAAACCCTCTCCTTAGGATCGACAACTACAATTTCATACTTACTCTCATCCTCCCAACATATACACAACCTATGCTGCATACGAAATGTCTCGGCATATTCATTATCAATAACGGGAATGGCAGAAAGAACAATTATATCTACCAAGTTAGATCGGACGGGATTTTAGACGACATGACGAGAATTACTGAACGAGACATAAAGCTATACCTACAAATACAATAAAAAAAAATCATCACAATAAGTCGGGAATACGGCCATATCAACACAAACGTTCAAACAAGCCCAAAAGAGGTCGGACCATCCTCCATAAGATAGAAAATGGCCATGATCTTTAACCTCTCTTAAGAATCAAGAAGACAAATTGCATCGCAAAGATAAAAGTGGCATTGTACTTACAGGAACACCACCATTTAGGGGCAACATAGAGTAAAACCCCACACTCAGATTCACAGCAACAACAACTAAAGTCCAAGCAAAGAAGCAAATTCTCCAGATTGATTTTCGACATATAAGGAAAAATGCAGAACCACAAAACAAAGAATCATTGTCATTCCTTCAGCAATAATAGCAAAAAGTGACTCAAAACAAAAGCATATCACCCAGAACACAAGAATACAGAAAGTGAAGTTCAAGGGTTAAAAGAACCAACCTTGAGGGGAACGCAAAGCGAAAAAGAGTACACGAAAACAGCAAGTACACGAACGTTCCACGCAAAGCAAAGAATCAAAATAGAGAAACCTTGAAAAGTTGTAATGAAGAAGATGAAAAGTTTGAAGAAAGGGAGAGTGATGAGCAAAAACGTTTTAGAAGAAGCGAAAAAGAAGAAAGAGAAAGAGTTTGGGTATTTATAAGATATTAAGGGCAAAAGAATAATTTCACGCCCCTCATTTATGACATGTACAGTTACCAAAGTAACCTTAGAGAAAACGTGCAAAGGACTACGAAAAGACGTGATGCCTCAAGTTTGTAAAAACACATCGAGTACCCAACTTTGCCCTAAGAAAGGCGGTGTGCCCGATGTGATACCCTAACACACAAAAGACCATGCTGATCTACTACATATGCTCGAGTCCGACCTCATAAAGCTCGAACTCAAGTAGGGGAACTATTTATACCTTAGCCTAAAAATGCTAGCCAGGCCCAAAATGAATAAAACCCAACTAAGAGATACAACACAATCCACATCTACCCAACCTCGATGAGGTCAGGTACGGCAATAAAGAGACTAGCTCTACTTATCTAAATAAGTAATCGACTCCTAAGATATCTCTCATTTATCTAGAAGGGAGATCTCAACGACTTCCCTAGAAAAAGAGAACGGTCATCCACCAACAAAGGTGGAACTACTCTAAAAGGTGGTTATCAATTCTACTATAAATACACTGACACCCTCAAGTATATTCAAACTCCAATTTACTAAAAACCTGCTGAAAACCCTTGCTAACATAAGCATCAGAGTTCTTTGCAGATATCATCCCCATCTCTTCACGAGAAACTCGGACGATGGCACCTCGACCCCAACAGAAGTCGGACGCTGCCCAAAAGGAGTCTGAACCTCACGTTCAAGTCCAAAAGTAACCCACAGAACACATCCTATGGTTATTACCAAAATAAACTTCCATGAAACAAAATTCCGGGCAAATAGTGGGATAACAGAAACTCGGAATATATGTTGGAAGCACCTATCACCCGAAAGGCAAACTCAACAATAGCGGTGATAACTGAACACATTAACATGACACCGGATTTCCCTGTCAGTTGCTATTTGCGGTATAGAACGTACTCATTTACAGAATAAATTGGAAGTCTCTGAATAAATCAATAATGAATCTAAAACAATGTTGCCTTGCTTCACTTGCATTGCATTTGCTTTCTCTGTACAGTTCAATTGACTGATGAGTGATGATTACAAGTTGAACATCAAGCTCCCTATGAAAACAAAACAACCCATCACTAACCTTAAATAAAGATGCTTATAAAATTAGACATTTGCTTACAAGTATCATAGAAATTAGAAACACTTGTAAAGTATTAGAATCTTCAATTTTTTATTTTTCTATAAAAAACGTTTTGAAACCTGAACAAGTGAACCAGAACTCATTACAAGAATTATCCCTTTCCTTTTTTTCTTGGTTTTCTGCACCCATTAAATATACAGACACTCACATCAGTTGTTACTTTAAGGGTTATGCAGTTTTTGTAGCTGGTCAACAACATCATATGAACTGCTCAAGCGTTGAAAATCGGAACGGTGCAGTACACCTCCTTGGACAGGCCTGGAGCTGTTTGGTTGAGAGCCTATCGGACTTTTCTTGGATGAATAGCAGTGGTGAACACGGACGCGGTGATTTCTTGTCTGGGTAGTGTACTTGCCATGCACCTTAACAAACAAAATAGCTTCTTTGTCTCTGGAGTCTTCACACCAGGAGTTTTGTACAATGCCATCAACATATTCTTCCTGAGTCTGAAATTCTTCATGGTGCACTGATACCTCAGCAATATGGTCTGGTTTTATCAATCCAGTTGCAGGAATTACCTGAATCATAGATGTGCATGTTATTCACTAGATGGACAACTTTGCCAAGGTGACCACATTGCTTCTTTGATGTCACTATATGGACATTGCTAATAGAAAGAAAGAATAATACTCTGCAGCCAAAACTATTTTATATAAACTATAAGTTCTGAACTAAGAATATTACCTCAAGCCACCTTGGGAAGCCAAAGGAACCTCTCAACTGATGGTTAGACAGCTTCTGATCCTCATTAATGGTACGCTGGCCTTTACATTTCATTTCAAAAAAAGCGTCTTCGTCAGCACATTTGTTTGTAATGCGCAAAATTAAAGTGTCGTGGTTCTGAAGGATTATGTTATTTGTACTAATGATAGTATCCGGAATCTTGCATAACTCTTTCAATAGACATCTAATTTTCTCATTTGATTCAATAATCTCTCCAAATTCCTGTCTCCGGATGGACTCATCTACTCTAGCAATATCCGTCGAAAATATGCAGCGCACGGGCTTGTGGTCACTATCTGTCACATCCATGCAGGCTTCGTACCTATTGAAGGTGAGAAGGGATTAATTAAAACAAAATTTGAAATAGCAATAAAGTCCTTCTGGCAGGGTGTTTTAGACATATACATAAATGGAAGAACTCACTGCAATACAAAAGCGATAATGGGGCACTCTAAACTGCACTCAGCCATTGAGGATGAGCGACTATCACGATACAAAATTCTGTCACACCAAGCAGGGATGCGTTTCTTTTCACCGGAATCATACCCTTCAAATAAACAATTCGAAGTCATATCTTTTAACATTGCGGCAGCCTGATGACAGAAAACTCATAAATAAACAGTAGCATTTGTGACCTGAACTAATTCGCCAAAGAAAACAGCAATCATTGTACTTATGCGTGATTGCAATGGTAACCTTATATGCATCTAGGTTCTTTCATCCTTATTTTATTGTCTTATACTGTATCATGTGCATGCTAATGATAACTCAATAATTGGAGTGTTAAGTATCTATGGAAAGCTAGCTTTTAAGGAGTGGTTTTTCTCTTTCCTTAGATACTTAACAATGGTATCAAAGCCTTGGTTTTCGGCGTCATGGAAAGGGCTACCTATAGGCTGGATTAAGGTGAATACCGAATACTGAGCTGGTAGCAAAGTAGTTACCGCTTCACTCTATCGACACTAACCCAATGGTAACCATTTCGCTAAGGACTATCAGTACTTGGTATTCACTGTAATCCAGCCTATCCATGCGACAACCAAGGACTTTGATACCATTGGTAAGTACCTAAGGAAAGTGGAAAATCAAGGTACTTAACATGGAGTGCAATATTTGTCAAAATTCAATGACACAGTAAGATGTAGCAATCCAAGGCATCTATTTTTAACTAGACTATCATTTTCAACCCTTTAACTGGAAAATGGAGGGATTGAATTGATATGTGGATCTGTAAATAAAAAGAACCCATCTCATTGCACCCGACCACATCCATAGATGTTATGATAGCAGAACAGAAGTGAAGAGTGTGAATTTAAGGGAGAAAACCAACCCGCTAAGCCAGCTTGGTGTCGTTCAAACTTGTACGTCGGAGGAAAAGTTATTTCTGCTTCACGCATTCCTTGGAAGACATTGCCAGCTTCCATCTCTGCTCGAAGCTGGTCCCTTTCTCGAAGCCAATCAAAGCATCTTTGAGAAACAAAATCTCTTGCCTCATCATATGAAATGCCATCAAGACGATAATTAAAATCACCGAGAAATACAATCATGTCTGCCTCAGATAATTCGGGAATCCCTTCTGCGGACTGGAAATTATTCTCAAGAATCAATGCTTCATCAGACTGACTGAGTGCATAATGATTATGTAAAAGAATAAAGTGTCAGCATGTACATACATTTGTGCCACGAAATATCGGAACAGATGAAGTGCCAGCTGCAATAGAAAGGACCAATGGCAAGCCATATCTATAAACAGGCCAGAATAAATACATGGATAAGGCAAGTGAGAAAAACAGGAATAGGCACAGCAAGGTACCAGCTGCAGTATATGATAGGCTTGTTGGCCGGCCAAAGGACATTGTTCGGTACACATGATCAAAATCTGCATTGCGACGGTTGACTGCATCTAAATGTGCAGCAAAGTGGCAATTAACAAAGCACATTATTTTATCATATACTCTAATCCTCAAACCAACAGCTCCCTGTAAGCAAACCATTTCCATGTCAATGATCAGAATATCCAAACAGGCACATTGAGTTTGTTATAAATTTTTAAGCAATTTTAAGTACTAAATAAAGAAAATAGGACACAGTCAAAATTTAAACACGATTTTCTGAATAATGAATAGTCTATCTTTTCCGTAGAATTTGTAACATTATACATGTCAGATTCATGTTCTATAAATGCTAAACCCTATCATAACTCTGGAAAATTAGAGTAAACTAGCCTACCAAGCAAAACAGCAGAGCAGACAATGCAGACCTACCTTATTGCCAATAGCTCGTCCAAAGCCACATGGAACTGCTGCCACATCAACATCCCCCACATGAAATCTGATGTTGATTTTAACCCTGCAAAAGAAGAAAACTAACTACTATTGGTATATAGCCCTACAAGTTAAAAATAGTAATGACATGTTCAAACTGAATCAGGACTTTCGTCATATTTCATTTCAGTATATACTAAGTAGACCAAATATTAAATAGGTATCCATATATTTCAAACCTAAATGGCATTTCTAACAAGTGGGAAAGAAAGTACTCAAAGTAGACAATAACGTACACAAGGTTTAACAAATAAACTTTCAAATTGCTAAGCTTAATAGATATCATATTGCTTCAACAAATAAACTTTCAAATTGCTAAGCTTAATAGATATCATATTGCTTCGTAACAAACAATAGGTATCATTCCAGACATATTAAATGCTTCACAGCTCACTGGATTGTTACTCAGATGCTCACCACACAGCAATGACCATGCCGGCAAGTTGCCTGGATCCAACACGTTCAAACGTTGAACCTTCATCCAATGTTTTGTCTATCATATCCAGCCACCACTGCCCAACAGAACTTCCCTCTAATCCTACCTATATGTTTTGAGAGTTAGGGATCAGATTGTGTCGATTAACATGAATAGTTAGCCAAAATTATACTCTTTACTGCATATATGGACATAGTGACATACAATAAACATAACATCACATGAACAATCAACCATAGATACATACGTTGAACAATATATTTTTATAGTATGAAATAGTTGGACAAGAGTAATTCATAAGTCACTGTCCCATTCCTAGCCATACCAATGACGGAAATAGGATTGATCAATGTGTTGGAACACATTCCTGATACTAAAACTATCCAGGGAACCTAAGGAATGGTAAAAACAGATTAAAAAAGAACTATGCTCACAAGCCATCAACGTTAACTGTCACCCACATGTCCCACAAGTATTACTAAATTTAAAACTATTAAAAGTTCAAACCTTATGAGATGAAATCATTAAATATAGTTCAATACAAGAAGTGTTGCACATCATTGCTTATTTAACAAACCCATAATTCTGCTGAATGCTAATAATAGAGAAATACAAATTTTATATTTTAAAATGCAAAACATAATGACTTACAGTTTCTTTAGCTGCAGACATCGCCAGGAATCCAGCACCCATTTCAACCTCCTGCAACCCAACAACAACAATGCCAACATCTGAGGCCACAGAGCCTAGCCATGAAGTAAGGGAATCTTGAGATGCTTTCCCTTGTCCAACATTCCAAGTGCCACACAATATTTTTAAATTTTCCACTTTAGTATATAAAAATTCTTTGCCACTTAATTCTGATCGCAATATGCCATCAAGAGGTCCTGGGGAGGTGATGCTCCAACAACGTATACCACCGTGGTTAGCCAATGCAAATATGTAACCAGATCCAATCGTCATGTTTAGAATTGGACTGCTATGAGCAACCCATCCCCCAATCAGATTACCCTTCAGGTCCAACACCTGGACAGTACCACTCACATAACCTACCCAAATTTGCATGCCGTACGTACACAGACACTGAACAGCAAATGGATGGTATAAAAAGTCCTGTATACGATTGCCATTTCCATCCCACTGAACCAATAAGCCACTCGAACACCCTGTCCAAATCATTCCATCCATTGTTACCACCAGTGCTTCAGTTCTCCGATTATCATCCCCAAAGCCTCCTTTTGCTGCAACTCGACGAACAGCATCTGCTGCCCCCATTATGGCATTGCGTGAGCGCTGAAAGAACCCAATGGAACTTTGTGTTTTGTCTTTCCTAGAAGCTGAAATGAGGTCAACTGAAACGTCTTGTATTGAGGATACCTCCAACTTATTCTCAATTAGGCCATCTGTATTGAAAACTTTCAGTAACTCTCTTGTACGAGCATCCCTGTATATTATCAATTGCTAGCATATTAAAATGACATATACAAATATACACACACTAAACTTGAGATAAGCATACGTTATGCATATAAAAGAATGCAAGGATCAAACAACAAAGAAGTCTCTATCTAGTTATGCTTTTTTTTCTCTCTCCCTCTCTACTCTATTCTATACACATAGGGCACCAACAAGTAGGCAACATGCATCAGATTTAAAAATAAAAATTTTAAAAAGAACACACGGGAATGGGTATGTTGCACCATAAGAACACCTAAATATATAACCCCCTCCATTCATATTTTGAAGTTTAATTTCATGGAAATTATCTAAGATCAAGGTCTTGTTCTTGATACCAGATCCTAGCAAAGAAAAAATAATAACAGCCCAAAAAACATATCTAACTTGATCCAGATATCTTTGGCTACTCTACTAATCCAGATGTTTCTAGCTTTCTAACCACTATCTTCTTGGTGATAGATTGGAGCATATGAAAAACATTTGATGTAGAAAGAAAAAGATGAAGAAAAAGAAATGAGAATTGAAATATATAAAAAGAATTATGTAAGTGCAAAGTAAAAGGAGTTGAAATATGCAAAAGGAATTATATAGGTGTGCTTCAGATACCTTTGGCTACTGTATTAAAGTTTAATCAACAGGACAAAAAAAGTCTCCTAAATAAGTTTGTATTTCAAGTATCATGTTAACAAAAACTATCCTCAAAGTTTAAGTAGTTAGGCAGGTGCTATTGCTCTTTAGCATGATGAATAGTTGCGACATCTTTAGCATGCATTTTTCTCACAATACTTCTTTTGCCTAAAGTATAGACATACTACCCTTTTACCAACAACAAAAAAACAACAACAACAAAGCCTTGTCCTATTAGGTGGGGTCATCTACATAGATTAAACGACGCTATTGAGCTCTATTATGTAACATGTCTACAAAAAGATCGTTAACATGTAGATCTCATTTGACCACCTCATGGATAGTCTTCCTAGGTCTTCCTCTGCCTTTCATCCCGTGTCCATCTTCCATCTCATCCACCCTCCTAATTGAGTGCTCTGTCGGTCTTCTTCTCACATATCCAAATCATCTGAGACGCGATTCTACCATATTTTCCACAATAGGTGCTATTCCAACTCTCTCTCTTATATCTTTGTTCCTAATTCTATCTAATCTGTATGATTACTCATCCATCTCAACATCTTCATCTCTGCCACACTTAACTTATGTTCGTGTTCCCCTTTGGCCGCCCAACACTTTGTACCATAAAGCATAGCCGGTCTGATAGCAGTACGATAGAATTTACCTTTAAGTTTTAAAGACACTTTTTTGTCACATATAAAACCAGACGCACTCCGCCATTTTGACTAACCTGCTTAGATCCTATGATTTACATCCTGTTTAATCTCTTCATTATCCTGTATGATGCACCCAAGATACTTAAAACTTTTAACTTTTCGTAAGATGTTTTCTCCAATTTTCACCTCTGTATTAACTTTCTACACCCAAGATACTCCAACATTCTGCTCTTTTACCATGAGCCAAAATTTAACTTCATTATTGCAAGGATCAAACTCTGAATTTTAAATTATTTAGACAAAACATCTTTGGCACATACAAACAGAGATGGATCTAAGAAAGAGATCATTTTTGTGCAAATATGTGGGTGACTATATACACAGTTACCCTTGTTTTAACCTAGTAAGAATAGGTTTGGTCATTGCTTTTGTTGCTAAGACACTCTTCACAAATACTTATTCATGTAGTACAAAGTGAACTAGAAAACAACTATACAGAACAACAAAGCCTTATCTCACTAGGTGGAGTCTGCTCTATAGATCAAACAATGCCATTGTGTACTATCATGTATCATGTCTTCAATGCGATTGTTCACACAAGGATCTCACTTGACCATTTCATACATAGTCTTTTTAGGTCTTCATCTATCCCTAATCACTAGCCTGTTGTCCATCTGATCCACCCTTCTTATTAGATGCTCCGCCAACTTTCTCCCCACATTTCCAAACCACTTTATAAGAGATTCCACTATCTTTTCAACATGAGTGCTACTCCAACTTTCTCTCATATATCCTCATTCTTTCTTGTATCCATATGCGTATGACTGCTCATCCATAAAAACATCCTCATTTTGTCCACACTAAACTTATGTTTATGTTTACCCTTTACCTTCCAACACATTGTTCCATACAACATAGCTAATCTAATGGCAGTGCGATAAATTTGTCATGTTCCAATAGGTGGGATCATATACATAAATCAAGTCTCCACAATGCTCTATCAGTCTATCATAAATCATATTCATACCATTACTATTTAAATCTCTCTTAATAATTTCACCTATGGCTTTTCAAGTGTCCCTAGCTTAAACACTACTCTCTATCTAATACACTCCTTGATAGGCCCTCTAAAGGCCTTCTCCAAACATGTCAAGACCATGTAAGGCAAGATTGCATAAGTTCCTCTATACCTCTATAACTGCCTCCATCCTAGCTTGCTCTCTAATTTATCATTCCAAATCCTATCTTGCATAGTGTATCAACTCGCCCATTTTGGCATCCTCATCTGTAGAAGAACATTTAGCTTATTTTCTTTTCCACCTCTTTTTTTACCATTGAGCATTAAGTCCTATATAATATTGCCAATGTAATAGTTGTGAACTAAAATTTCCTTTTTGCCATCAAAAACTCTCCATAGAAATTGGTATAGATATGCTCTAGTGGGCTTATGGGCCATTATCACAATCCTAGCAACATATTCCATTAACACTCTGTCAAAGGTGTTAGAAATAAAGTAAGTAACTAGCAAAACTGATGATCTATTCTACAGTAGTCAAACAATGATGCATGCTTTAGAAGTTAGGAAAGTAAAAAGACTTACTGGTGCTTAAGTAAGTCATCAAGCTACTACAACAGTAACTATTGTAGTATTGTTTGAACCTTGCTAACTTGTAGTTATGCTAAAATACAATCATTCTTTCTATTTTCACATATTAACATGGATTGTGGAGGCAGTGACACATCTCAAATATTCTCCTAAAATAATGTTACAAATATCAAATATGTACTATCTGTCTATACATGAAATGTTGAAACCTAAGATAGGAAAAAAAATATTAATTATAAGCATACTTGAAAATCTATCTATTTCTCTCTCTCACTCTATCTGTGTGTGTACTAAACTAATGTTCAATGCTCAAACCAAGAGAGGATAGAACATAAATCTTACCACAAAGCAAATGAAAAATAACCAGCACTCCAAACATTGCCTCTTGAATTATCAGATACCAAGTACTTTATATCTGAAGTTAGCATGTTATTGGAGCCATTTGCTGGCAGATAGCTCCTTAAGTCAACATAGGACCTCTCCACCATAATGGCAGCCATATGCCTCTCCTCCTTCGTAAGACAAATAGATTTCTCAAGAGCTTCCCAAGGCCATATCTTTATAGCTCCTCCTTCCGAACCCGACCACAGATCCCCTGGATTCAAGTCAATAATGGAAAGTAAGACCAAGAAAAAACAATGTATCATAACAAGCACGTGAATTTTTATTCATCAATGAAAACCAGGACCACTGTCAATTTATTCTGTTTCATATCAATAGTTTTCCATACATTAAATATCAGAAAGTATGTATCCATTTAGGTTACTAACACTACAATGTATCACAACTTAAAATAACTTCTTTTTGTTTATTATAACAATTTATTATCAAGGATGTTCCTTTACAAAATTCTGAAAACAAAAAACATTGAAAATGAAAAATGAAAATACAAACCAAACATACCCTTATTTTCTATCTTGTATTATTCTTCTGTCTTAATGAAAAGTTTTTATTATTAGTATTATAATCAAGAAGGTTCCTAATACAAGTATACAATGTCTTAAGCTACACCGACTCTGCCACGGGATTGCAAACTGTTTTTAGACACGGGGACACAACATATGTGTAACATATTAAAAAAAGAGTAAATAGTCAAATTAGTTTCTGAAAGATCACTCATTCTCCAAATTAGTCCCTGAAAGAATTTTTTAATCAAATTCATCCTTCAAAGATTTTAAATTAATCGCATTAGTCCTTTGTCATTTTTTTTGTTGACAACGCCAAAATTTGTTAATGTGGCACGTTAAGTGATACTACAACACACATAGAAGTCTTAATTGACTATTAACATGATAAGTTTATGAAATTAGATCAAATCAAAACCTAATTGAGAGGAGAACTTGAGGCATTGGAATCCCTCAATTTAGGGTTGATTTGATTTAATTTCATAAACTTATTATGTTAGCCGCCAATTAGGACTACTAGGTATGTATTGTGGTATCACTTAACGTGTCACATCAACAAATTTTGACATCGTTAGTAACGGAATGATGAAAAGACTATTTTGGTGATATTGAAACTACAAACTAGCAATTTTCAATGTTTATATGTCTCTTCTAAATATATGAAACATTTTAGATGACCTCTTATAATTGTAATTAACAATGCAAATTATTTCTAAACTTATTCCAAAAAATATAAGCTAAAGAAAAACATTTTAAAAACGCCATAAAAAATTTTGATCACTCTTCTCTTTTTTTCATTTTAAAAATATGGTTGAGTTATGACCACATCGTGTTCAGGAATTGTCACGCAGGAAATAATAGAGAGCTTAATTCATATGAACCATCGGTATATCACTCTTTTATCCATGAACTAGCAGTCCAACACCTCATTGGATATCAACAGTAAATAAAATTTAAAAGCAGAAATAAATAAATTGAAAAGTAAAGAACGGAAGAATGGAGGATCACCGTAAGAGGTTATAGTGAGGGAGAGAACAGGTCCTCTATGAGCATGCCAAGACAAGCACTCCTTGAAAGGATTCCTCAACTTCCTATTATCCTCCAAAACCACACGATCACCATCACCGTCACCATCACCACCGTCCATCACCCAGCACCTTATTCTTCCATCCCTGTGCCCGCTCCACACTACTCTGTTCCCATCGTCCGCCACCAAGCACATCGCCGCCGACGTCCATACTGATTCCCGAAACGGCACACTCTCTTCGTCCCCAACCCTAACGTTGCATCCTCCTCCTCCTTCTCCATCTCCATCCCCTTCTTCCCAAGAACAATACAGATCTTTGAAGTTCCAGAACCTCACGCCACATTCCGATGCCGCCCACAGCTGCGACTCCGTGCCGGAAATTGCCCTCAGGAACCGACCGACCTGCGTCTCGCGGAGAGGGTGAGGCCGGAGTTCGAGACTAGGCGGCCGCAAGGGATGGACCGCCGCGCGGGGTGGGAGGCGGAAGATTCCTGTGCCGCCGCCTCGGGAGACGAATTCCCGCATCGGGCGGTTGCTACTTTGGTCGGAGGAGGGAGCGGTGGAGGTGGAGAGCTTGCGGTCGAGAAACTGGAGCATGCAGTCGAGGCGCTTGGTGGTGGAGTGGATGGAAGCAGCTGAGGGCGTAACGACGTCGTTATCATCGTCGTCATCGGAAGAAGGGAAGTACATAAGGGTGGGAGAGTGGTGGTGGCGAGTGTGTGAGGATGAAACGACGTCGTTTTGGTTGAAAGGTGGATCCATTATTGTCGTTTAGTTGCTATTGCGAGGATCGGAGGAAATATAGGGATAGAGCCAGAGGCAGGATGAAACGGCGTTGTTTGTGGGGAAACGGCGTTGTTTGTGGGGATTTTGCTGAGAGTGTTGGATTGAGTTGAAATTGGTTGGGAGAAAAAAGGGGAGACTGGGAGAGGAAGAAGGGAGAGTGGGAATAATTGAGATTTGAGAAGTGAAAGTGGAATTTGGACAGGTGAGCTGTGAGCTGTGAGCTGTGAGCTGTGAGCTGACCCGGTTGTTTGTTCGAGCACAACACAACATGCCTTGCCTTACTTTTCTTTAGGTATGTTCTTTTGTCTTTACGTTGTTACCTGTTTGTTGTATGTAGAGATGGCAATGGCTTTCCACCTTCTAGTAAAATGTATCCCATCATCATCTTATTTTTGCTTTGGGTTTCCCTTTTTTTTTCCGCAAGGGAGAATGATACCTGTAGGTATTTATAAATATTAATTTTAATTTTTTTAAAAAAAATCAGTACAATTATAATAAAATTGGATGTACAATTTAATTAAATATATTAAATCAAAACGGAATGATGAAAAGACTATTTTGGTGATATTGAAACTACAAACTAGCAATTTTCAATGTTTATATGTCTCTTCTAAATATATGAAACATTTTAGATGACCTCTTATAATTGTAATTAACAATGCAAATTATTTCTAAACTTATTCCAAAAAATATAAGCTAAAGAAAAACATTTTAAAAACGCCATAAAAAATTTTGATCACTCTTCTCTTTTTTTCATTTTAAAAATATGGTTGAGTTATGACCACATCGTGTTCAGGAATTGTCACGCAGGAAATAATAGAGAGCTTAATTCATATGAACCATCGGTATATCACTCTTTTATCCATGAACTAGCAGTCCAACACCTCATTGGATATCAACAGTAAATAAAATTTAAAAGCAGAAATAAATAAATTGAAAAGTAAAGAACGGAAGAATGGAGGATCACCGTAAGAGGTTATAGTGAGGGAGAGAACAGGTCCTCTATGAGCATGCCAAGACAAGCACTCCTTGAAAGGATTCCTCAACTTCCTATTATCCTCCAAAACCACACGATCACCATCACCGTCACCATCACCACCGTCCATCACCCAGCACCTTATTCTTCCATCCCTGTGCCCGCTCCACACTACTCTGTTCCCATCGTCCGCCACCAAGCACATCGCCGCCGACGTCCATACTGATTCCCGAAACGGCACACTCTCTTCGTCCCCAACCCTAACGTTGCATCCTCCTCCTCCTTCTCCATCTCCATCCCCTTCTTCCCAAGAACAATACAGATCTTTGAAGTTCCAGAACCTCACGCCACATTCCGATGCCGCCCACAGCTGCGACTCCGTGCCGGAAATTGCCCTCAGGAACCGACCGACCTGCGTCTCGCGGAGAGGGTGAGGCCGGAGTTCGAGACTAGGCGGCCGCAAGGGATGGACCGCCGCGCGGGGTGGGAGGCGGAAGATTCCTGTGCCGCCGCCTCGGGAGACGAATTCCCGCATCGGGCGGTTGCTACTTTGGTCGGAGGAGGGAGCGGTGGAGGTGGAGAGCTTGCGGTCGAGAAACTGGAGCATGCAGTCGAGGCGCTTGGTGGTGGAGTGGATGGAAGCAGCTGAGGGCGTAACGACGTCGTTATCATCGTCGTCATCGGAAGAAGGGAAGTACATAAGGGTGGGAGAGTGGTGGTGGCGAGTGTGTGAGGATGAAACGACGTCGTTTTGGTTGAAAGGTGGATCCATTATTGTCGTTTAGTTGCTATTGCGAGGATCGGAGGAAATATAGGGATAGAGCCAGAGGCAGGATGAAACGGCGTTGTTTGTGGGGAAACGGCGTTGTTTGTGGGGATTTTGCTGAGAGTGTTGGATTGAGTTGAAATTGGTTGGGAGAAAAAAGGGGAGACTGGGAGAGGAAGAAGGGAGAGTGGGAATAATTGAGATTTGAGAAGTGAAAGTGGAATTTGGACAGGTGAGCTGTGAGCTGTGAGCTGTGAGCTGTGAGCTGACCCGGTTGTTTGTTCGAGCACAACACAACATGCCTTGCCTTACTTTTCTTTAGGTATGTTCTTTTGTCTTTACGTTGTTACCTGTTTGTTGTATGTAGAGATGGCAATGGCTTTCCACCTTCTAGTAAAATGTATCCCATCATCATCTTATTTTTGCTTTGGGTTTCCCTTTTTTTTTCCGCAAGGGAGAATGATACCTGTAGGTATTTATAAATATTAATTTTAATTTTTTTAAAAAAAATCAGTACAATTATAATAAAATTGGATGTACAATTTAATTAAATATATTAAATCAAATATAATTCAAACACAAATTTAATATAATAAATAAATCATTTTAACCCTAAAAAATTATAAAAAAAATTATCCCTTTTACGTTTATGTTATGACAATATATTGTAGAAGAAAAAATTGCAAAATTCAATTCAATTTATCTTAATCCATTAGTTAACATGTTGGTCTCCGTTAGCCTCTCCGTCGTGCTGTGATTTTTTTTTTTTTGTCATTTCTAGTTATATTTTGCCTTTATTTTTTCAAAGCTAAGATATGAGTTAAGTACGATTTTGGTCATTAAGGTATGTGTCAAAAAAAATTTTCGTCTTCAACCTTTTTTGCATACAAAATCATCTCTAAGATTTAACTTGGTTTTAAAATCATCCTTCGAACCAAAATACCATTCTCCTTTTTCACCAAAATATTCTGTTCTTCTTCTCCATCACAGCATCTCTTCTTCTTTTTCTTCTTCTTCTTCTTCTTCATCATGAGTTGCACAATCAGAAGAACACAAGAAATCAAAAGAACAATGAAATCAGAAGAAGAACAAAATCAGAAACGCAATAACAATGAATTCAAAGAAATAGAATCAGAATCAGAAGCACAGCAACAATGAAAACAGAATCAAAATCACAAGCAGGAGAAACAGAAGCCATCAAACCAACCTCCAGCCGCCGCCACCCTCATTGCGCCGGTTCTACCCTCTTTACTCCCCTTCTTTTCTTCTTCCTCTTCCTCCCAACTGCCACCCACCATCGCCGTCCTTCGAAAGCCAGAACACATCACAGTGCCGCCACATCTCTCTCTCTCTCCATTATCCATCGCCGAGGTAACCTCCATCTCCGCGGTTCCACCTCTCTCTTCCCCCCTCCGCGAACCCAACACCTACGAACCCTAGCACCGCCCAGGCCGTCGTGACACCTCCTTCCTTCGTCCCTCCTCAATCTAGTCGTTCACCCATGCTCGCCATCAATTCTCCCATTGAACACAGACCGCCGAAGCCGGCCTCTTTTCTCCACAAGCTCGCTGCCGCCGCTGATTCGCCACCGCATGCCCCATTGTCCCAACCACCGGTGAGCTTCCCATTTTTCTTCTTCTTCCCCTCTCTCCTTTCCTCCACTGTGACAAAGGTCGCGACCTCTATTTCTGTTCCTGCAGCTACCAGCGTCAGTGACAACCACAGCCACTACCTTGTCGCTGTCGCTGCTTCCCTCACCACCATTTTCCCTTCCCCGTGGTTCTACTTCTCTCTCACAACTCCAAAACTCTTTCTCTATCTTTTTCTTTTTTTTATTTTATAATTGTTTTTGTTAGGTATAATTTGGTAATAAAATTTAAGATTTAATTAAAAAGGACAATTTTAAAACCACGTTAAATTTTAGAGACAATTTTGTATGCAAAAAAAGATTGAGGACGAAAAAAATTTTTTGCCTATACCTTAGGGACCGAAATCGTACTTAACCCTTAAGATATTTTATTCAATAAGGATAAAATAGATATTGTCCATATTTAGGATAATAAACACAAGAAAGGGAATTTCCCAAAAGCACAAACATGAGCTAAACCAGAAGCAAAATTAAAGAAGAAGAAAATGGGAACATTAGGGAAGGAAACATCAAGGCAGGTGAGATTGCATGTCTTGTAGGAGCTTGTTAGAAGACTCTAGAATCTGTGTTGTCTCCTCAGAACAGTTTTCGAATGTGAATCAGTTTTTTAACTTTCAGATTTGCCAGTATCTACAAATCATGTTTATTGCTCCTGCTTCTCTTTAGCTTTCCAGCGCTATCCTTCCATATCTGTCAAAAGGAGAGAGTCTCATCTCTAGAAATCAGCCTAGGTAGTGAACTTCTTGCCCGTACTTCTATTAATTTTGAACAAAAGAACAAACAGTGAATGATGATTTCAGTTCCAGACTACAACGATGGTAGAGGGGGAATGGTCGGAATACGACAATGGAGGTTTTAGAGGACCAGTAAATTCTCATGCAAGCATCGCTAGAGGAAGAATTTGATTCTAGGGACTAGGAACAATTTCTAGAGTTTTGTCCAAGTTTGTTTGTGTTACAATAATTTTGAGCAAAGTTCAATAAGAGAATGGTAAATATGGTAGGCAACTTGGTAACTTGAACTAGCTTCATATTTTTCACTTTTAGTTTTGGCCCAAATTAAATAATCATCTCCTTCCTTAATATTTCTTAACAGAATACAGTTAGCCATATATAGAGAGAGAAACGTTGCTGATTAAATCCTTATTTCACTAATTGCTTGGCAAAATTAGTTCATTCACCCACTCTATAGCAAGATTTTATTGGTTGATGACTGAATTGGGGAAGACAAGAAACGAATGGGAAGGAGCTACCCATAGGTCCTGGAAGACTTTGACACTGTTTCCATTGGCAATTCTCCAACACAAGCCTTTTTCCAAGACTTTTTGGCCTTTAGCAGGCTTTTCCAGCCCCAAAAAGGTTAGTTTTTTATCTCTAACACTACTGTATCAATAGTACTTGCCTTTTAGAATTTTAGAATAGTGATTGTAGCTGAGTAGCTAGTTTCCAACACTATTTAGCTAGTTTCCAACACAAGTCTTCCTTCCTTCTTTGCTCTAGACATAGCATTCCAACTAATCCAAACCATCTTTCTTTGTATGTCTTTCTGATCCCACCAAAATTAAGAGAGAATATTGTGGATCTCATTAATAAGAGTGTCTGAAAGTCTGAAACAAGACAGAGAGTAGATAAGAATGGCCTCTTCCACTGCCTTAATGAGCACATGTCTTCCTGAAGTAGACAATAGATGGTGTTTCCAACCCTAGACTTTTTATCTCACACTCTCTTTAATAGCCCCAAAGTTTCTCTCTTTGAGCGATTAATCGTTGAAGGGATCCCTAAGTATTTATCCTGGGCTCCTATATGTTTAAATGATTGATGAAAGAGCATCTTCTATTTACTTGAATACCTAAGATGAGATGATTTTGATCTTTCTTGTTCAACAGAAAAGATAAACTTTCTGCACAGAATAAGAAAAGATATGGCAATAAAGAATCTTCTTGTCGGAATCTTCTATTTAGCTAGAAAAATCCAAAAGACTGACCTTCAACAACAACAGAGTAAGAAAATATAGTCACCACCTCCTATATCCAACCTATCTCTATCTAGGGTCAAAACCAAACTTTTCTAGCATGAACCATAAAAAATGTCATTCCACTCTATCATAAACTTTACTCATGTCAAGATTTAGGGCCATTTCAGTATTTAAGCCTGTCTTCTTGGTTTTCAAATAGTGCATGCAATCGTGAGCTATAAGGGCATTATTACTAATTAGCTTTTCTTTCAAAAAAGAGCTTTGATTAGGGCTAATTACTTCATTCATAATTTTTTGTAGCCAATGAACAAGCACTTTAGAAATGAATTTATAAACCATATATGCTAAACTAATAAGTCTGACCTGTGATGTGTTCTTAGCATTTGGTCCTTTGGGATTAAGCAAATTTGCGTGTGGTTGAAGCCTGTCAGCATTCTACCTCCAACAAAGAAGCTTCTCACTACTTTAAACACATCCCCCGGCTACTATATCCTAATAGTAATGAAAGAACTTCGCTGTAAAACCATCCTCCCCCGAAGCACTTTTAGGGTTAACACTAAAAACAACTCGCTTGACCTCTTCTATTGAAATTGGCGGAAGCAAACTTCTATTCATAGCTAGGGTTACTTTGGCATTAAAATCTTTGAAATCCAATTTTGGATTAGCTGAATTAGTAGAAGAAAAAATACCTCTAAAATAGTCTTCTATAACCAAGGCAATATCAGCTTAAGAAGTGGCATAACTCCATTATTCCTTTCTAATTTCCATATTTTATTGTGGCAAATTCGAGATTGGAAAGACTGATGAAAAAATTTAGTGTTCTTATCTCCTTCTTTTAGCCACTTTACCCAATTTTTTTTTCTCTCCAATAACTTTTTTTCTCTAACATATGCATCCTCTAGCATATTTTCCAGCTCATCAACCTCAATCTCTCCATTAGTCTCTATCTCCCTAAGCTCTTCTAACTTTTTGAGAATCTCTTCTATTTTGGCTTTGTAATTAGATTTTGAAACTTGTTGCCACTGTACAAGTCTATGGCTACAAAGTTTTAATTTTTGGGATAAAATAAACATACCTGAACCTTAAAAATTAGAGTGAAGGGATTTCTACCATGAGTGAGGATGAGTGGTTGCTAGTCGCCGATCCACCACCATGAGTGACTGTGACTATGTGAGAGGCTACTTATTATTAATATTAAAGGGGAAAAAAATTGTATATATACTATTATATTTTATATCTTTTTAAATTAATATTAACCTAATTAGATAATGAGTTTGATTTGAGTTATACGATCTCATAAACAATATCCGAATTAATTAAGGTCGAATTTAATCGAGTCTAAACTGATTGTACTAAGTTATATGTTGGATACAAAATCAATATAATCAAATCAAGTCAATACCTATCAACACTCAAAGATTGAATAGCAATAAAAAAAATTCACTTTACGCATGGTAAAAAGAAAACTAACAAGAAAATAAATTCAGAAAAATAAATGATAAAAAAATTAAAAATAATAAACATATTTATTTTTATTATTTTGCTAACT
>NC_029793.2:88963227-88964929 GCF_000816755.2 Arachis ipaensis
GGCGGTGGTCCGGTTGACAAAGAGAATAGAAAGTCTACGGTTGGTAAAACAATATCCAACAAAGACCCCACTCATCTTCTCTTCGTCCTTGACCTTAGTTAGAAATTGGTGTCAAAGCCTGTCCTCAAGCACAGAACGGATACTGGAAGGTGAACGAACAACAACCATTTTCGTCTTTCCAATAGCTAGTGGAAAGTCGAAAAGGCCGGTATGAAATCCTCTTGATGCAAGGATCGGAAATGACTAATAGAATCAGGTGCACGGAGTTGGATTCCCATGGGCGCAAGCTAGGGGCATTACTTATCTAAATGATCATCTTTGACGAGTGGGAGTGTTTGCGAGACCGTCCGGCGAAAACGCCGCAGGCGCGAAGCGTGGTAGGCCTGTGTCGGGGGAGCATAGCATAGGTAGGAAAGGGAGCCCGGACGGTGGAAGAGCCTGGGGGGCCGGGTCATTTGACGAAAATGGAAGGATTTTCCCCTATTAGATTAGAGAAGGCCCTCCGAAGGGAAGTGCGTTAATTCTTGGAAAAAGGAATAAGGCACTCAGACATAAAAAAGAGGGCTACTTCACTATGAATGGTAACATATGAATTGAGACTAATGCGACAGGTGTCAATTACCAAAAAGGACTCGACCACTAACTCAGTCCCGCGGGACATTTCTAACACAAGGCCGAAGATGGATGCGAAGAATCAGGCAGGCTTTTCTACTATTCGCTACCCACTGACAGCCTTTATCGAGCTTTCCAGGCTCTTGTCTTTCTACGAGACTCCACGCCCTATCTTTCATATCATCTCTCATATCGGCTCAGCTGACTTTTCCTTGATGTTCAGGGTCTGTAAGCATACTCTCTCTTTATAAGAGCTCTAGATAGCATTCCAATTCGTTTTCAAGATATCATATGGAGATTCGTGTGCATCTATTTCGGGGTTCTTTTTTGGTCCATTTATATGGATTCTGCGTTGTGTCCGCATTAGTTCGAGGAAGAGAAGCATGTACTATTCTATTCTATGGTGATTAAAGATCTCATTCCTATTCAAGTGGTTTGGACCAAGTTGGAGCTCAGAGCACTCTCAAGTGAGTTGGCAGGGATAGGGTCTTCTATCAGGACTCGCAGACAACTTCCATTGCCTTCCAGGCAGAATGAAAAAGCTATTTAAGTTCCAAAGGGACTATCTTCATTGTAAAGAAGCTATCCTTTCTTGCGTCATCAGCTTGATATCAGAATCGCTGAACGTACAACTTGTGGTACGGACTGCTCTTCCTGCTGCTCACTGCAAATGTGAAACTTGCATACCTCATTGGTGGGGGAATGAAATAAAAAAGAATATATAGACTTGTAGAGACCCTCTATGTAGTTGTTTATCTGAGGCAATCGATCTACATCTTTCCTCATAGCCCTGGGGGTCTCGATCTCCTACGTGCGAAATCTGAGGGACTACTTCCTATGAAGATTCTCTTTGGTCTAATTTCACGCCTTATGACGAAAGGAGAGTCGGTCATCGCTGATGGGTAGCGCAAAAACAAAGAGATTGATCCAAAAAAAAAAGAGATTTAATAAGAACGCATTTCTATTCATTTTACTTTTGGTGGTCTTTCTTTTGGCCGACTCTTCTTCCTGTTTTATTGATCTCAAATTTTTAAACTTTTGAAAATATGATTAATTTATAAAAATAGACTATATTTTCAACTAGATAAAA
>NC_029793.2:88965055-88965941 GCF_000816755.2 Arachis ipaensis
TGTTAAATTAACATAAAATTTTATATAAAATTACACAAATAAAATTTTTCATTTTTAATTTATTTTATCAAAATCATCTACTATTAAATTTTAATTTCTCTGCAAGTAAATATGTATAGGCCTTTGTTCGATTGATCCACTTTTAAGATATACCTTCAAAATCATTTATCAAAAATAAAAAAATTATACAATGCTAAGATTTGTCGGATGGAGACATATTTGTTCTACACATATATAATGTACAATGTCATCACATCCCATTTGATATCATTTCTAGTCACTAGCCCATTTTCATATCCATCTCTCTTTATCTTCTTCTCTTCTTCCTATTGACACACAAGTGTTTTAACTTGCTCTCGGACTCTCGTCACTTGAATTGTTTTATTTTCAAATATCTTCATATTTTTGCATTGCCAAATAGGCCAAACCATAATTGTAAAAATTAAATTGAATTGATTGGTTCAATCGAAAAATTAACGAATCAAACTTTGAACTAATTTGATCCAGCTCTAAGATCGTTTAAGATTAAAAATTGGCGTGAAACCGATTAAAATTGACAAAAACCGGTATAAACCGATCAACAAAAAAATTTCAAAATTTTAGAAAGTAGGATTCAAACTCAAGGTTTTCGGATTGCACAATATTCAGCTTGCCACCAAACTGTGATGCTTCTTAATAATAAATATGTTATTCAATTGATATATAATAAAAAAGTATAGTTAAATTATTTTATATTTTCTTAATTTTTTACTTACTTTTAAATTAATTATATTTTTTAATTATGAATTATTATTATTATAAATATAAATTTTGTTAATCTCCTACCAAAAATAACAAATATTTTTATTAATTATAAAATAATATTTTTATGATTATATGATATTTA
>NC_029793.2:88965966-88968356 GCF_000816755.2 Arachis ipaensis
TATTTACTAATGTTATTTTTTTCAATAATTGCACATAGTATATAATAATATAACAGATATAGAATAATCAATTAATTCTTAAAATTTAAAAAATAATAGTTACTTTGGTATAAAAATAAAATAAAAAAATATTTATTATGGAAGAAGAAAATATTAAAATTTTATATAATTATTTAATAATAACCGGATTAATTTTTTTTTTTCAAAGTTAGGAGAGAGACTCGAACCCAAAATTTTTAGATCAAGATGGAGAGATTATACTATTTGAGCTATAACTCGTTGACTGCCAAAACAAGTATTTAGGCCTTCTAGCAGTGGTCAATAGGTAAAAAAAAAGGAGAAATTTAATTTTGTCAAAGACAAGGTTTTGCAAAAACTCCAGCATTGGAAGCGAGCTTTGCTTTCAGCTAGTGGCAGAGAGGTTTTAATAAAAGCAGTGGCAACTGTAGTGCCTCTCTACACATTGAGCTATTTTAAGCTTCCCGATACATTATTAGAGGACATCCAAAAGTCAATAATGCAGTTTTTCTGGGGCCAAAGGAACGCAGAGAGGAAGATCCAGTAGATTAATTAGCGGATTGCTTGTAGACCAAAGAACCAGGGTGGTCTAAATTTTAAGGATCTCAGGGCTTTTAACTTGGCTATGTTAGGAAAATAGGGATAGATGTTGATCTCTCGGCCTCACTCCCTAGTTTACAAGGTCTATCAAACCAGATATTTTAAATTTTCAACCTTCCTACATGCAGAAATAGGTAATAATCCATCTTGGGATTGGAAAAGTATTCTAGAGGGCAGAAAAATTTTAGAGAAAGGCATTTTTTGGAAGATTGGAAGGGGACATTCAGTTAAAATCTTAGAGGACAACTGGATAAAGCAAATTCAACCAAATGAAATTCAAATTCTCAACCATTCACACAATCACCCAATTTGGGTTTCTGAACTACTCCTACCAGATCAAAATTGGAATCAAGAGCTAATCACCTCAACATTCACACACAGAGTAGCACAAGCAATCATAAACACAACCATCAGAACAGCAGAAGATATGGTTACCTAGAATAAGGAGAAGAGTGAATGCTACTCAGTTGCCTCTGGACATACGTTGGCATTTCAGTTCTACCATGCACCAGTTGAGTTTTTGCCGGAACAATGCAGAAGGAGAACAATCTGGAGTTCAATTTGGAAGTTAAAATGCCACAGAATTAGAAACATGGACAACCCAAGAAATTAGAAATGCTTGAAAAATAGCAAGCCTTCCCTGGACAACCCAAGAAATAGAAACATGGAGATGGTGGTTATAGCTCCAAGAACAACTCAGAGAGAGAAGGCAAATGAAAAAGAAAACTCATTTGGTAGCAATACTAACCTGGCAGATTTGGAAGACGAGAAACTTGAGAATCTTTGAAACCAAAGTCATTTCTACTCAAGAAGTAGTAGCTATTGCAAGATCTAGAACTATAGAAACAGTGGCTAACCTCCATTGATGAAGCTCCAGAACGACGCTGCATTCTCGAACAACTCTTCCCTTTATTCACTTTACTCTTTTCACATTCTTCAGTAACATTTCTTGTCTTATTTAGGAGATCATCTTTAGAACTTTTATTTGGTTGGGGAATACCCGTTTTTCCTTGGCTGTAAGCCCAAAATGGGCCTTTTATTTTATTACATGAATAAAATCTGCCTTTGGATAAAAAAATAACCGAATTAATCGGTTTAACCAATGACTTACTGGTTAAACCAATGAATTAGTGAACCAATAGTCTGACTAATTCGATCACCGATTCGGTTTTGACAACAATGGACCAAACAATACAAAGAAGATCATACATCACTTATTCTTTTTCGTATTCCTAGTATTATGTTGCATTCAATTAGGGCCGAGCTAGATGAAATATTAGAGGGGAGCCAAAAATATTTACATAATAAAATAAGACTAAAATAAATTTTTAAGGGAGTCTAAATTGAAATTTACATATAATTTACATGTAAAAAATTACTATTACGGGGCCATTTACAAGACATCTATTATAACTATCATAGTTTAGAAGAAAAAATGCAGTGCAGAAATAAATGAATTTATTGTCTAAGGCTCTTCACCACATAGCACGCGTAATGCATCACATTGATTTATCATTCTTCTGTTTAGTTGCTTATCTTTAGTGTTTAGCCTGTCTAACATCACGAACAAGCTAGCATCTCTAGGTTTAATAACTTCAATCCTCTGGAAATATCATCAAAGATATACTTCATGGTTGACACGTCATGTAGCTTTTCCATCACTGTGTCATTGAATGATTTGAAACCATACTTCCTACTTGAGTTGTGGGTCCATGCTATGTTGATTTCATAACCTGCACAAAGGAACAAACTTTCTAACATGTTACTTACCT
>NC_029793.2:88968637-88995545 GCF_000816755.2 Arachis ipaensis
AATCAATTCATACACCAAAATTTTCAATTGTGCTTTTTTCTAACTTGAGATCTTAAAAAACCTTGAAAATTTCTCTTCTAGTGTTTTATCTTTCACCTTCCTTCCAAAGACTTTTTTTTCCGTCACCCACACATATTCTCTATCTTTCTACACTTATTTGTTTATATAGCTCATTACCACTTGTAAAGATTTGCAATCTTCTTCTAAAGACCATTTGAGCCCCTAATAATTTTGCTCCTCCATCAGAACTCTCATATCGCTATTATAGTATGAGCTTATTACCCTCTTCCATAGTGTCTCACATTCATCCGAAAATCTCTACCACCATTTGAATAACATTGCTAAATTTTTCATTTCTAAGTCTCCTACTTCCAATCCATCATGTTCCTTTGGCTTTTAAATTATACTCATTCTTATTGTTGGCATGACTTATTCAAATGAGAGGCATACAATTCAAATATTTGTGTTGAGCCAAATTAACTTTTTAATGAAGCAAGCAATGGCACACTTTTCTTGCATCAAAATAGCACCTATACCAATCCCAAAAGCATCACACTCGATCTTAAAAGTTTTATCAAAGTTATGTAAAACAAGAATAGGGACAGAATATAAATAATCTTATAAAGTATGAAATACAATTTCTTATTCTCTTTTCTATTTAAACCAAACATCTTTTTTGATATCCTCTGTAAGAGGTGTAGCAATTGTAAATTTTTTTTTCACAAATCTCCTGTAAAACCCAGCTAAACCATGAAAACTTCTTACCTCAGAAGTACTCTTAGACATTGGCCATTCTCGAATAGCCTTCACATTTTCCTCATCAACTTCACTTCCACTCACACTCACAACAAAATCAAGAAACACAACTCTATCAATACAAAATGTGCAGTTTTTAAGATTGGCATATATGTTCTCTTTTCGAAGTACTTCCAAAACAGCGAAAATATATGACAAGTGGTCATCCAAAAAAATGTTATAAATGAGAATATCATTAAAATAAACAGCAACAAATCTACCCAAAAAATCTCGCAAAATATTGTTCATTGGACGCATAAAGGTACTAGGTGCATTAGTTAATCCAAAAGACATTTCTAACCACTCATATAACCCATGCTTTATTTTAAATGCAGTCTTTTGAAAGAGAATTATTGTTGGTCTAGAATCTCTCAATAGAAAAGAACTTCATTGTAAGCATAGTCCCAAACCAACGAATAACCCTCAATCAAAGTTTAATGTGGTTGTCACAAGTATAAACCCTAATAAAAATTGAGAGTATTTAAACCTCGGATCGTCTATCAAGGAATTGCAATGAAGTGCTCAATTATTGGCTATGAAGAAACAAGGGGGGTTTTGATGGAAATTGACAAGAAAATATAAAAGCAAGAAAGTAAATAAGCATGTAAGAAATTATATAAGAAGAAAATAAAACAACAAAAATGAAAATTAAATGGCAAAAAGAACTCTTGCCTAAGGCATAGAAATTGAGATCATCATCTTTGTCTAACAACCATATATTGACAATTATGAGGGACCAACCCATCAAGTCTACTTCTATGCTTAGAGTATGTCAAATAGGCTTGATCAACATCAACCCATAAGTTCCAATCTAGCTACTAATTGACTTAGTAGTAGGCTAGTGTCAATGGGTATCAAATTGACCAACAAGGGTTCCCAAATCACCAATCCAATTAGACCCAATGACTCAAGGTCACTCAACTCCTTTAGCCTAGGCCAAGAGTATAGAAAAATACTCCATAACTATTGAAAACATTTCATCAAATACCTAGAGTGCAATAAAAGTAAACCTCATAAATTGCAGGAATTAATGAAAACTATAACACAAATAAGAAATCAACAACGGCAACTAAGATAAACATAAAAAGACATGGAAACATAAAATTGCATTAAAAAGAATTGAAATTAACAAGAGAGTTCATAAACTAAATTGGCAAAATATAGGAATTAACAAGAAAAACTATTATTAAGACAATAGAAAAAGGGAATGTAAAGGGAATCAAACTAAAACAAGAATTAAAACTTAGATCTAAGAAAATTTGACCTAAACTACTCAAAATTCTAGAGAGAAGTTAGAGCTTCTCTCTCTAGAATTCTAACCTAAAACTTGGCTAAAAACTAAACTATGACTACTTGGTTCATTCCCCCCAATCCTTGGGTTCAAAAGCATCAGAAATCAGTTGGATTTGGGCCTGGATGGCTCAGAAATTGCCCCCAGCGTATTGCCTTTAAGTTGGTCACGTGCCGCTTGTCACGCGTACGCGTGGGTGACGCGTACGCATCGCCTGGCAGATTTCCTTCCCACGCATACGCGTGGGCCACGTACACGCATCGCCATGAATTCTACAAATCCCCATTTCTTCATGAATTCTCCACTTTGCATACTTTTCTCTTCACTTTTTCCATCCAATCCTTGCCCTATGAACCTGAAATCACTCAACAAACATATCAAGGCATCGAACGGAATTAAAGTGAATTAAAATTAGCAATTTAAAGGCTTAAATAGCATGTTTTCACTCTTAAGCAAAATTCATTGAATAGAATGTGAGATAACTTGATAAAATCTCCTAAATTCAATACAAGATAAACCACAAAATTGGGGTTTATAAAACATCCCCACACTTAAACTAAGCATATCCTCATGCTAAACCAAGAAAGAAAAGAAAGGGGTAATAACATTTATTCAATGCAATCTATCTACATGAATGCAACTAAATACAAAATGCTTCTACCTACTTGGTTAAAAGTGAATCGACCTCCAAGAACACATATGAACATGTAGGGCAAACATAGTATGATGATTCATGAATTCCACCAATTCAAATATCAAATGAAGTATAAACGAACTTGCAAGAAGAAAGCTCGTGAAAGCAGGGAACAAGGAATTAAGCATCGAACCCTCACCGGAAGTGTATCCGCTCTAGTCGCTCAAGTGTATAGGGTTGATTCACTCAATTCTCCTCTAATCATGCTTTCCAAGATTTATTTTTCATCAAAAAATCAACAATTATTCAATGCATGCATACATTTATCATGAGGACTTATCTTTAGGTCGTAATGGGGCTAGGGTAAAGGTAGGGGTGCATATGGCCAAGTGAGCTTGAAATTTGAATCTTTGATTAACCTAAGTTTTCAGCTAACACAAATAACAACCTATACAATTCAAATATAAACCTAACTACCCATTTATTCACTTCTTCACACACTAATGCATTCTCTTTCAATTCACAACTCATATGCATTGATTATTATTGACTTCACATTGGGGTATTTTGTCCCCTTTTTATTGCTTACTTTTTCTCTTTTTCTTTTCTTTATTTTTATTTTATTTTATTTTATATTTTTTTAATAACATAATATATACAAAAAGAATTAATACATATGGTTTATATTATCAATACATGAGTGTGTACCCAATTCCTGATATCTTCAATAGAAAATACAAAAACACACTTTTACCTCTACCAATGTTCCCAAACTTCCCTCCCACTTAAATGATATACACTCTCACTAGCCTAAACTAATCAAATATCCAAATTAGAGGACATTTATTGTTTTTCACTTAGGGGTAATGATGTGCTAAATTAAAGAACAAAAGGGGATTTAACATAGGCTCAAAATGGGCTAACAATGGTAGATAAAAGGGTAAGGCTATTTGGGTAAGTGAGCTATTGAAATAACGGCCTCAATCATATAAATGCATTCATACACAAAATAATGGACATATAGAATCAAACAAATCAAAGATTACAATCATAGAAAGAGAATAATACACACAAGAATGAAAATAATGGTTATCTGATGTAACCACCCAATTAGGCTCAAAACTCACATGCTTATGTGTTCTTAGCTCAAAAATATGTTCCAAAATTAATTCCTTCAAGCAAGTTCAACACACAAATTTTTTTTATTCAAATTGGTAAGGTACCCTAAAACAGTTTCTTGGAAAAGAAATCATCACTCTAACCAAGTAGTCCTAACATAAAAATGGGTAGAATATGTACAAACTCTAACTATCATGTAATCTATCATGCAATACAACAACTAGCTAACAAAGACGATTAAGAATTGGTGTTGGAAAAGGAAGTAGTTACCCACGGTAGTCGGTCCTCGACCTCCCCACACTTAAAGATTGCACCGTCCTCGGTGCATTCAAAGATGAGCAAGGGGTGGGACGGAAAGTCGGACTCCTCCAAGGTGGATTTTCACAACTGATGAGCTTCTACAAAGGATTGTGTGGAGAGACTTGTTTAGAAGCCTTTTTCTTTCCATTCTAGGTAGCTAGCCTGGAAGGAGAGAAAAAGAAAGAAGATTAAGCCCACAAACAAAGATATCAAAACAAATAGAACATAGGTGGGTGCTAGTGCCAAATAAGAGTAGGGTTCTCAACTACATGGTAGCTACAACATGTAAGTGAGAAAGCAATATAAGCGAAGGGCATATCAACTAACACTTGATGCAAGAGTAAAATCAAAGCATAAGTAAATCGCATGAAGAGAACACTCGAGTTCACACAAAAAAATTTTCAAATTGGTAGGGTGCCCTAAAACAGTCTTCTTGGAAATCATCACTCAAACCAAGTAGTCCTAACAAGAAAGAAGTGGTAAAATATGTACAAATTCTAACTAACATGCAACCTATCGTGCAATGCAACAACTACTAACAAAGAAAATTAAGAATTTGTGTTGAAAAAGGAAGTTGTTATCCACGGAGGTCGGTCGGACGACCTCCCTATAATAGAAATTTGCACCGTCCTCGGTGCATGGAAAGAAGAGCGACGTAGATGGGTTGCTACAACTGATGAGCTTCTTCAAAAGGTTATGTGGAGGGATTTGCTTGTTGCCCCATTTAGAAGCTTTTCCTTTCCTCTTTTGGTGGACGGCCTAAAGGGAGAGAAAAAGAACAAAAATTAAGCCCACAACACAGATATTAAAGTTAATAGAACATAGGCGGGGGCTAATGCCAAATAAGAGTAAGGTTCTCCACTACATGGTAGCTACACATATAAGTGAGAAAACAATATAAGCTAAGACATATCAACCACTACTTGATGCAAGAGTAAAGTCAAAGCATAAGTAAATGCCATGAAGAGCATGTTGAGTATCAAGTTCAAACAAGAAAGAGTGGGTCAGGAAAGACAATATGAGTTCATATCAATGCACAAAGACTACAAGTGTCATAAAAAATTGAGCATTGACCTAAAAAAAATTCATCACCCATCAATGCCAAACAATATCAAACAAGTCACAAAGTACCAAAATGATCCAAGAAACTCTCAACAGTTGAGTGGAAAAATTCAACACCAACAGTAAGATAGCAAATATAGGAAAGAAAATAAAAACAAGCTACAAAGACAAAGTTAAAATGCAATAAATGAAAGTATGCAAATGCAATAAACAGAAGGGAATGAAAGAGAATAAAGATGAGAAGTGAAACTTTGAAAGGAGGGAGAAGAAGAAAGTAAGAAAGGAAGAGGAATGAGTAGGAAATAAATAAAGAAAGAAGAAGTAGAGAGGAGGAACAGGGCAGGGAGGTGACCTGGACGCATCAACCACGTGTACGCATGGAAACAAATAAACATTGGTAACGCGTGCACGTCGGCCATACGCACGCGTGAGAGGCGCCAAAAGAAAGTGATGCGTACGCGTAGAGGTGCATCATGCTCCTCGCACCTTAGCCGCATGGTTCCAGCACAACTCTCTGTTTTGGAACCATGTGATGAGCTATATTTTGTCGGTATAGAATTTTCCAATAGGATTATGTCATGAGTATAGTCTAAACCAACAAGCTATAACGCATCAAACATAGAAAATGTGTGTCCACAATTCAAAATCAATAACCGAGAGTATTAGTCCCGAGTCGTTCTCCCTAGGAGTTGCCCTAAGATGCACATCATTGGTTAGGAGTTCTCTTGGTGTTTGAGGTTGAATACGAGAAATGTAAACAAGCTTGCATAAAAGCAGTGAACAAATACAAGTAGGCTAAGGGACACAAGAAATTGAACTAAACAAGGGTGAATGACAATCAATCAATGTAAAAGCCTTGGCTAGGGTTGGGAATTGGAATTCCTATCCTCATTGCCTCCAACAATTGTGACAAGAATTGGTTATTGCTCCACTTAGTTAACCTCTAACTATGAAGAAAAGTCAAGTAGAGATAATCAATTTGAGTCCACAAGTCCTAGTCAAATCCTAAGGAAAGACTAGAGTTAGTGTCATTCAAATCAATTAGCAATTTCTAATTATCAATCAACAAAGGCTTTGACAATTCAAGTATCTCCAATTATCCAACCCCTAAGCCAAGAGTGAAAATCTACTCCATAGCTATAGTTGACATTTTCTCAAACATTTGGTTAACAAGAATGAAAGATATTGTGAAATTGAGAAGAGAATTTGAATTCAAGCTATCTAACACAAGCAATCAACAATAATAAAGCAATTGACAACAATGAACATGAAATTCCTCAATGCATTACTAGAAATCAAAGTAACAAGATCCAAATCTAAGATCTACAATGCTAGAGTAACAAGAACACCAAATTGAGAGTAGAAGAGTGAGGTCTACAAAATAGAACAATGTAGAATTGAAATTAAATTCAGATCTAACCAAAGGATCCAAGTGAAATTTGAATTGAGAAAGCCAAAACCTAGAGAGAAGTTAGAGATTCTCTCTCTAGAAACATGAACTCCAAAACTAACTAACTAAAATATCTAAATGTATGTAATGTGTGAATCCCCTTCAATCCTTGGTCTTTAAGGTCTTTTTCCTCCAAAATTCAGCTCAAAACTGGGCCTGAAGCTCCTCAGAAGTCGCCAGTCACGATTTCACTAAAGAAGTCATGTGCTGAGCATCACGCATACGCATCGTCTAGGTTTTTGCGATCCACGCGTACGCATCAGGCGTGCGTACACGTCGATGAGAATTCTGCCCAGCCACGCGTATGCGTCTACATTTGCGCGCCAATCCCAAATCCAGGCTCCCACGTGTGCGCGTCGATGCCAATGCTCTAAAGCTCCATTTTTCATGCTCCTTCCACTTATGCATGCTTCTTTCCTCTCTTCTAGACCATTCTTGCCCCCTATAAACTCTGAAATCACTCAACAAATGGATCACGGCATCGAATGGTAATAGAGAGAGATTAAAATATAGCTTATTTAGGGCCTAAAAAGCATGTTTTCAATCATCAAGTAAAATTAGGAAGGAGACACAAAACCAGGCATTTTATATGGAAAAGTGTGATAGAATGTTGATAGAACCCTCCAAATTCTACACAAAATAAACCCTAAAATTGGGGGTTCATCACAATGTAGCAGCAGCATTCCAGCACCAAAAATTCACAATTCATGAAACCAGGGCGACGCGTACACGTTGGTCACGCGTACGCGTGAGAGGCCCCGTTTTTTTTTTTCTTTTCCAGGGCATTTTGGCTAGTTTCACAAGCCATTTTTAGTTTGTTTTAGGGTAGTTTCATGCATTTCTTAGGCAATAAGTAAGTAATTGGATGTGAATTTCATACATGCCTTAATTCAATCAAACATTGTTATTTTGATGCATTTTCATAAGAATTATGCTATATTTACTTGTTGGTTATAAATGAGGCAAATTCTTGTGAATCTAGCAAAGCTTTGATGTATTTGTTTGGTTGATGATAGGTGGAAAGAAGCAGAAGAGGAGCAAGGAAAGAGGGCAATGCAACTTTATGCAAGTTTTTGGTGCCAACGTTGGAGGGAACACCAACGTTCCCTCCAACGTATTTTAATACAGTGTGCTTTCTAGAAATTGGAAAAATTTGGTGCTACATGTATGCGTGGGTGACGCACACGCGTTGAAAGGCCAATGTTGGAGGGAGGGTTTGTAGTCCAACGCTGAGGCCAACGTACGCGATGAGACTCCCAAATCTGGAATTGGGAAAATTTGAAGCGACGCGTACGCGTGGATGCGAATTTTGGCCTTGCACGCGAACGCTTGAGCGACACATACGTGCGAAAACCTGTTCAACGCGTATACGTGGTCGACGCGCACGCATGGATGCGCGAACGTTGGAGCTCCAACGTTGAGTCAAACATTGCTGGCAAAGCCCAGAATTCATTTTTTTCAAGCAACGTTTGACCTAACGTTTCTCTACAAACGTGAGCACCAACGTTATGACTAATTCCATTCCAAATTACACCTATGCAGAGTAGAATGTTAGTGCCAATGTCCATTACTAAAGAATCACTCCTAACTGCTTCAGCCAAGGCCCACATCCAAGTACTTGATCCAATTGAAGATGAGAAAGAAGAGTATAAATAGAAGGATTGTTGAAGATTGAGGGAGCTCTCTAAGAGGCCCTTAGGGGGCTCTGGGAGTTCAGAACTCTGCTTTCAATTTTCTCTGCATTTTCCTTTAGTTTTATGTACTTTTTTTTCTGTTAGGGGGTTAGACAGTCAGAAACCCATATTGGGAATTCTCTACGCAATTTTACTTTCTCTGTACTTTCTTTCTGCAATTTACTTCTGCAATGTATCTTTCAATTTCAATTCCATTATCCAGAGCTATGAACAACTAAACCCCTTTCGTTGGATTAGGGAGCTCTATTGTAATTTAATGGATCAATATTAGTTTTCATTTTTTTCTTTCTCTGTCTTTTCTCTTGATCTGCCTAGAAAGAATTCGTTTTTCATTTAATCATTCAATTGTCTTGGGAAAAAAATTGAATGTAATTGGATTCTGTGATAGGCCTGGAAGAGAAATCACAGAATCATGCTTGAATTCTTTCTCACATTAGGATTAGGTTGGGGTTTGGATGGATATCGTGACTTGTAATCCTACCAACACTTTGATCTATGAATGTGTGTGGTATAATCAGTGACCATACCTCATCTCTTCCCATGAGCACTTAAATCAAGGAATTGGGCAATTGTTCATGCTTAGAGAGATTGGATTAACAAGGAATTGGGACCCAATCACCTAAGATTGCCAAGGAGATCAATGAATGCATTGATTGAGGAAGAGATGGAAATGAACTTGATCCGGAGGATTATAACATCTCCTGACCCCAATGAGCTTTCCCCTTTCTGATCTACCCATTCTTTTACATTCTGCCCTTTAATTTGATGCTCAACAATCCCCATTCCCATTTAATTTCTTGCAATTTAAGTTTCTATTCTTTACATTCTGCAATTTACATTCAGTTATTTACATTTCTTGCTCTTTAAGTTTTTCGCCAATTTACTTTCTGCAAACCCAATTTCAAATCTGATTCAGTTCAACTAGAACAATTCTCTACTTAACATTGATCAACCAACCAATCCCTGTGGGATTCGACCTCACTCTTTAGTGAGTTTTTACTTGACGACAATCCGGTGCACTTGCCCGCCGGTGAAAATTTGTTGAGAGACAAGTTTTCGTGATATCAGGCACTCCCATCCACTATACACATACTTAAAACCATACAAAATGCAAAAATAACAAAATCTTTAACTTTTTGAAAATTTCTCAAATACTACACTATGCAATTCAAACAAAAAATGCAATTCAAACAACTAACCTACAACAGGCATAAATTTAATAAAACAAACTAACAACAAAACACTAAAACATGAATGTCCAAAGAAGAAAAATACCTAACAATGGCAACTCAATTCATTCATTGATTATATATAAAAGAGAATTGAAAGAGTTTACCATGGTGGGGTGTCTCCCACCTAACAGTTTTATTTATTGTCCTTAAGTTGGATAATTTGGGGATATCCTTGTTATGGTGGCTTATACTTGAATTCTTCCTTAAATTCCCACCAATGTTTGTATTTCCAATAGCCTCCGGGATCCCAAATTATGCACACCACTCTTCCAATAAATCTCAAGTAAGTAGTACCCCAAGATTGATGATTGTTGATGTATATTTCGGGGTGCTATACTTTGTTTGTCAACACCCTTTCTTCTTGATCTTCATGCTTCCAATTGGGTTACAAACTTATTGAATTCTCCTTAGAACTTCTAATCCTCATTCTATTTTCATTGAATTGAGCTTCACTCCACCCATGAATCCCAAATTCTGAGCATCTTTCCACTATGCACCTTGATTCTAGTTGCCAACCAATATCCAACTTTGTTATACTTTCTAACCTACAAATAGCTCGAAGTTGACCATCCGTTTCTAACAAAGCATATTGATATGGGCCAAGAAAATTAAAGGATGAGATGATTACCCACTCAATTTGTAATTTGGATGGTGACTTAGCAAGGAAGATATCTAATGGCCTTGATAATGTAAGCTTCACTTCCTTTGACTCCTCCTTGATGACTTCCACCTCTTGACAACTTTCTTCAATTCCCACTAGCTTATCAACTTCTTCCAACTCTTCCTCATTGATTAAAATATGTATTGGAGGTTGTGCACATTCCTCCTCAACATCGGTTTCACATCCAACGGAAGAAGCTTCAACAAGATTACCGATGTAACTTCTGATGCACTTTCCTGTAGTAGTACGAAGGTACAAATCTATTCTTCATGAGGCACTTCATGTGATCCCAAGTCTCTATAGGGTGATCATCATTCCTCCGTTTTGTCTTTACTAGTTCATTCTACCAAAGCAAGACATAATTAGAAAATACAACCGCTGCTAAGCGAACCTTCTTCGCTTTTGACTTCTAAGTAATTATAACAAGCAAATATTCTTTCCACCTTACATTCCTACTCCAAATAAACTTCAGGATCGTTTTTCTCTTTAAATGGTGGTATTTTTATCTTAATGGAATTGATATTGCTATATTGACTTTTGTGTCAAGGTGATGTAGCTCCATCAGCGTCATCATCAGAATGTACATGAGTGTGACACCGATTCCTGAAAGCCCCATGTTTAGTACTCTTGGACAATGTCTGTGCCACCTCCTGCCTCCATTCCTCCAATTCATTCAAGCGATTAATTAAGTGTTGAATGACCCTTTGTATCATTTCCATCTCAACTAGAGTAACTTTTGAGTGGCTCGTCATAGCAATGAACCTGCAAAAATATTATAGAAAGGACCACACAATCACTCTCTCATGTGTTTCACTCAAGAATTGTGTAACACCCTACCACACAGAGCCTTACGCTTAAATTGTAAAGCAGAGGTAGCGAGGTATTACGACCTCTAAAAGTAAAAGACGTATACATATATAGTTGAAAAGAATTATAACTAGAAGCCTTGAAGAAGAAGCTAAGCAAAAGCATAGTAGAAAAAAATCGCATCACACTCGCATAACTACATGTAAAATGGGTAAACAAGATTTTAGAGAAAGCGAAAAGCATATATATATACAGATCAGAGTTCCAAAAATACATATATCAAGCTCCAGACTCGACTTGCAAAGCTAAGGCCGACCGGAGTATATATATATATATACAATAATTCTAAAAAGTATCTCAAACTACAAATAAACACATGTTTCACTACAAGGGAAACGGA
Source organism: Arachis ipaensis (assembly GCF_000816755.2). Lineage (NCBI taxonomy): Eukaryota > Viridiplantae > Streptophyta > Magnoliopsida > Fabales > Fabaceae > Arachis > Arachis ipaensis. The sequence goes on from NC_029793.2 coordinate 88,980,083, forward strand.
AATTTGCGGTATTTTTTTGTGGCAGTTTAAAACCGTCGCAAAACAAAATACCAGCGGTTCCACAAGCGTTGCGGGTTAGGGTGTGGAGATTTGATTTTGCGGTAGTTACGAAACTGCTGCTATTTTGGTCAATGGATTTTAAAAAAAATATGCAGCGGTTTCAAAACCGCCGCAAATTTATGTTGGTTTTAAAAAAAAATTGCCAAGGTTCCGAACCGCCATAATTTCGTACACGAGCTTAAAAAAAATTTGCATGATTACCACAATTATTATTACAATGGTTACCATAATTTTCATGATTCTAGTATATATTGCCAAGAGATTAAGAACAATAAATTCAAAGCATTGAATGAAAAAACAATTACTTTTAGAATATTCATTTAGTCTATTTCATTTATCTAATGAAACACCAACTTCAAGGCACTGTTTATTGTGTCTATCATTGCATTGGCCTTTTCAAGATGCCAATCTTTTTTTCCACGGTCTTTGCTGTTTGACTGTTGCATTTCATGCCAATCTAACAAAAATTTGCATCTCATAAGAAGCCTCTTAAGAACATACAAAAATTTCTATCTAATATAGTTGTATTTTGACTTTAAAAGACCACACATCAGTAAAACATGTTGGTTAACATGGAAATAAGCTTACAGTGAACTAATTCTGCCGAAAAGTTCTCCTTGCTGGTTCTTATAAGCTCCTTCATAACCTAAATGCATACTTTGATGTGAGAAACCTTTATTTTTTTAGGGAAGGAAAAAAGTGAGCAACTAAATTAACCAGGCACATCATGTTTAAAGATACAACATATATCAATAATTGATAATGGAATGGTGATGAACACCTACTCAGATACTAAATGTAAAAGACGAGCAGGATTCCAAATGCCATTAAATAATCCATGCCTTAAGTTATCAAAATATAGAGCTCAGACAAGAATATAGCACAATACATAAATGTCACTGTCAAGAATAATGTTGTGCTTTAATGCTTAAAACCAAAGTTTTACATTTGTCTTTACCTTTTAATAATGGAAAAATTATCCATGAAACTAACTAGCAAATAACATCAAGAAAAAAATGAGGCTCTTGATATTTCTTGTCTTTCCATCACAAAATAATTCTATGCATGCAAAAATGCTAAATAATCATACAAGTTAACTAATTCAATAAATGTTAGGAGCTAAATTGACTTTAAAACTTATACTAAGAAATATCTCAAATCAAGGGACCTCTGCCTCAATATTTTTATCCTACAAAGACTAAGCACTACACATACATGTTATTCCATCATAGCTAAGCTTATATATGCAATTCCTCTTTTATGGTTTTTACGTTAAAAAATAAAAAAAGATAACATGTCTAGTGAGACAAACATATATGCACAATATAGATGTAATAAGAAAAATCAATTCCCAAAGGATGGGAAAAAGCATACCATTGTTGAATCCATAAAATGCACTTGTAGGCCAAATCACTTAGCAATCAAATAATAACCAAAATAACAAGAATAAGATTATCTATAAAAAAAGATAAATTTTTGTGTTAGAGTAAAAACAGGAGAGAAAATTCATTCCTTAGATTTTAGCTTATGATGCTTGACAGAGCTAGATGTCACGCGTCCATACCCTTTTGTATCTACGAATAAAATAGAGCCAATAACTTTTGACCAATAGTTGACCAAATCACACAACTTTTAATATTCTGTTAGCTTTTGCAGACATGAATTCATATACTTTGCACCCACATTCACAAATTAACAAAGAACATGTAGACATGAGTCTTTATACTTTACAACCTTTTATAAGTGTTGGCTACATGTTATGCTCATAAAATTAAACAAAAAACTAACTGTAACCTCATTTTTTCCGCTAAACTCGCCTAAAAGAGAATCGAATTCAATACAAATCTACTAGTCATTTTCACAATAATGCAACCAAGATGGACTTTACATCCAAAGAAAATGAGCCAAACTTTAAGACGTTAATCCATGTTATACTACGTTACAATAGAGGAAGTCAGTATACATAGATTAAACATGAACTCAAAAATAGTCATAATACAAAAAATGAAACAGTTACAAATTAACATAACCATATTGAATCCCAATTTTAACATTTTTCAAGAAATAAATTGAGTAAAGTAAGTAGCTCTTATAGTTAAGGAAACTGTCTGATATACCTTAAGGTCTACATAAGTTCTATGGTCTGCATTCTCAAAAGCTCGCAACTTTACATCACGCCATCTGCATCATGAAAAACATAGTTAGCATCCCAGAATTCCTGTCTATATATGTAGTTGAAGCTGATAAACATCAAACCTTCCAATTCCAAGTTCCTTAACTACCTCCACAAGTGCTTCTACTTCAGATACAGAGAAGGGTCTCCTTGTTCGATACTGTATAAGTTTAGGGCGCTTAGTTGTCTGACTCACAAGATCCGTGGCTAATGTTTCTGGGCTCCTAGGTGGAACAACAACAAGCACTCTGGAATTTGGTGTTGTTATGTTAGCTATAGTGTCAGTCAGAAGTTGTTTGCTTATGGTTACTTTCAACAAAGTTCTCTGTACTTATTGGCAAAGACAAATCCTGTAACCATGAGTTGTCCCTGAATCTTGGATAGGAGTTTCAGGGGATCTAGAAAAATCAAATTATAATATTAATTATTTAGAAAAGGATAAATTGACTAGAGCTAAAGCATAAACAAAATAAATCAGTGATGAAAAAGATATATATATATTTCTTAAGAATTTTTTGTGCTTTCTATTATTAAGTCATCATAAAACTGCTACGACAAAAGAAACCATCTTATCCACTTGGTTTCACCTGATAGGATGAGATGTTTCATAGTGGGAAGGATCGTCGAGACAATCAGCTGGAGAATCTTGAATAGAATTGGGCTCCAGTGTGATACCAAGTTTATTCAACTTTTCTTTACTACATAGACACATCTGCAGTAGAGTTCTATTGTCATCTCTAACTTTTTTACCCTGAACAAGAGCACCAACAAGCATTCCGCTTCCAAATAAAGTCATCACTGCTTCCATTACTGTCCTCTACAAATATTTGCAAAAAATAGAAAATATATTAACAAAAAGAATGTCCTTTGGCCACTTCATTGTGTTGATGAAACTTGATGACAACAATAATATAATTTCTTTTTTCTAATAAAAAATAGAATTGATAATCATACCTTTAATGAACCAATAGTTTCAGTTTTAAGAACATCAATATAAAGCTCTGGTATCTTGAATGACTTAATGCTGAACTTCACTGCATACAAGGTATACACAATCAATTCCTACAGGGTGCAAAGATCAACCAAGCAAACCAAAATTCATATGAACATCAGGCAATAAATTCCATGAGAATCCTTAGACACATGCAATTTTGAAGATGCTATATGGCTAGCTCGATCCATTCCTTTCTCAGGCAAATTAGATACACTATCATTGCTGAATCCTCCATCAGATGTTAGCACCGAACCCCGATCAAAGAATTTTCTCCTCTTGAATAGTGTGTTATGCTGTGATATTTCAAATCTATAACCAATCTTCCTCGTATGGTACAGTGGTTTAACTCCCTCTTCTACAAATAATGTCACTTTTAGTGAAACTGAATCAACCTAACTCATTGACATAATATACATCAGGTAATGACATAATTGATAGCGGATAATTTGTTAAAACCTTACCAGATTTAGAATACTCATACTCCTTCAAATTTGGTGCAGCCTTCCAGTATTTATAAGCTAGCATCTTCCTCAATTTTCGGCGTGCAATGATTTGAAGAGACCTAAAAGCCTTTGACTTGGTGCAAATTAAACTTTTTTGCATCTTAACAGTTTTTCGTCATCATCTCTGAAACCTAACTTAATATCATTCCCATTCCTTGGAAAGGAAATTTTGGAAACAATTTCCTACAATATGGACTATTAACAAAATTTTTAGTGCCGATAAGTGGAGGAGAGTTAACATACAATTCTCCTCTTCATTTGAACGTCTCTAAGTTTTCCCTATTTCAATTACATTATGAAAATAAATAGCTTTATTTTTAGTGACAAACCACAGATCAATATAGAAACTATCATATTGATAGCTAAGATATGGATTCAATCATAAGAATCTATTATCAATGTCAATTTAGAAAAGGTAAAAATGGATACCAAGATCAGATTGCATAGTAACAAAGAATTTTCCATGAGACTCGAGCTGAAGAAATTATGTAGAAAGACAGAGTTCAAGAAAGGCAGAGAATATTATCAGTCATTAAATTGGTGCAAAATTTCATCAGACTAGAGTTCGAACCAAAATAGCAAACAAATTGGAAACAAGCAAAATTAAACTAAATTGATGCAAAGATATTTGATCAAGAAGTAAAATGATTAAATTGAAACAAACATACGAAGACAAAAGATAAAATTAGAACAACAGAAAAAGGGGAAAAAGCAAACTGGGAAGCGGAGAGAGGGTGCGTTCGAGTGCCGCACAATAGAGCAAGGGGGAAGGTTGAAGACGACGACACCGAGACATTCACAGCGGAGGGAGGAACAACGGACATGCCTCTCCACCTTACTTTCGCACGCAGGAGCTATGCAAGAGCTTGAGCAGATCCATGACGAGGAAGGATGTAGCAGCTGCAGCTGATGGACGGAAGGTATACGATGACAAGGAGTCTTGAAACTGGTGATTGGTGCCTTTGTCCCCCTTTGGGTTTGCACGAAAATGAAGATTAATGGCCCTGGCTTCACCCAATTTCAATTATGAATAAAATTGAGCAGCATGTTATGTGTGGCGGTAGATACACAAAACCGCCCCTATCTTGAGCAATCTTTGACAGAGACGAATAATGCATCAAGAACCGCAACTACTCAATGAATTTGCAGCCGTTCGGGAAACACAGGCAATTTTCTGCTGTAATTAGCCCATTTCTGTTGTAGTGTTTCTTCAGGTCAACCTCTAGGAGGGGCACAATACAAAATATATAGCGTGGAGAAATCTAACTACATATACAACATAGCCTAAACACATAATATAACAACTCAAAGGTGACATCTTTTCTTGGACAGAAAATCTCTAGACGCTCAACAAGGTGCCTCTCGACCTGTATCTGAAAATCAATAATATATGTATGGAATGAGAACCAGAGGTTCTCAGCATGGTAAAGGTGCCCGCATAGATAATAAATAATGTCCTGGAAAAGCTAGAGGCATCCTAGAACTCTGATAAATCACTATTTTATGGTTTATCTTGTGCACAATTGAGTGGTTATATCAAGTCATTGCACACTTATTCATACAATTTGCATGATTTTACAATTCCTTTCCAATTTTGTTATATGATTGAAAACTTGCTTCATAAGCCTTTAAATTGTGTATTTTTAATTCTCCTTTATACCATTTGATGCCGTGATCTCTACGTTAAATGTTTCAGGCTATAAAGGGCAGGAATGGCTTAGAGGATGGAGAGGAAGCTTGCAAAAATGGAAGGAACACAAGAAATAAAGGAGACAACCAACGAGAAGTTACGCGCACGCATGGCTCACGCGTGCGCGTGAAGCGGAGTTTACACGGCGACACGTGCGCGTGCCTGATGTGTACGCGTGATACGCGAAGATGACCAGCGACACGTACGCGTGACTGACGCGTACGCGTGACATGCGCTACCTGCAGAAATCACAGAAAATGCTGGGGGCAATTTTGGGCTGAGTTTGAACCCAGTTTTCGGCCCAGAGACACAGACTAGAGCCAGGAGACGAGCAGAGACTCAACACACTTCCTCATTCGCATAGTTTTAGTTTTAGATTGGAATCTTAGAGAGAAATCACACTTCCTCTAGGTTTTCTTCACATTCATAGTTCTAGTTTTTATGCTTTTTATGCTTTTGCTTTGGATATTGAGAAGACTCACTACCTCCATTGAAGTTTCTATTATTCTAGTTTGTTTCCTTATTCCCTTACTCTTTTATTGCCCATTAACCCTATTCAGATAAGGATGTTTATGATTTTGGGATTTATTAATACAAAGAACTATTTTTACCTTTAATTAATTTTCAGTTATTATTTTATTTAGTTTATCATGTCTTCTTCTTATTCCCTTTATATGCCTGTGAACGTTATATTTATGTCAATGGAGTAGACTCCCAACTTGACTTGGAGGTTGATTAAGAGGAGACCCTTGAGTTGAATTACTTAATTTTAATTGGAAGTTGCTGGCCAGCTTTCCAGGCACTAACGCTAATCCTTCCCAAGGGAGAAGATTAGGACTTGTGAATAGAAGTTGGCTTAATCACTTGACTTTTCTTTATTCGGTAAGGGTTAACTAAGTGAAAACAACAACCTCTTGATATTACACTTGGGAAAATCCAACAAGGATAGAACTTCCAATTAATCTACCCCGGTCAAGGCTTTTATTTGATTATATAAATTCTCTCGCTAATTTTCATTGCTTTAAATTACAATCATTTATTTTCCTGTTCTCCAACTCTTAAAATTTCTCGAAAAACTTCTGACTAATAAAATAGCACTCTTTTGTCAACTCGTTGGGAGACGACCTGTGATTTCTACTCCTAGTATTTTCATTCTAATTTTGTGAAAACCCTTTTAAATTGATAAGCGAAATTTTCTCAGTTAAGAACTATACTTGCAACGCTGTTCTTATTATAAATTCTTAATTGGCAATTTTCTGCCCGTTCAATTTTTGGTGCCGTTGCTGGGGAGTTGCAATAGTGTGCTAAATTATTGGTTGGTGTACATATTTTTAATTTTTGCATATTTTATTTTATTTTATTACCATGAGCTGTATGTTTCTTTCATTGAATGACGCGTTCACTGCCTGACCCGAGCTTAGCTGCGTTTGATCCTGAAATTGAAAGAACTATTTCACGTATTAGGCGAGCTCGGCGTAGGTTAGCCTCTGAGGGTGGTGAAGTGGTTACTACCAATTCACCAGTCTCTTCTAAAGGCGAATCTGAAGCACCGTCTGAGGAAGAAACAAGCTCCTTTTCTACTGATTCTATTGATTTACGTGCAGGTAATATAGCGGAGCCCAGAAGGATTACTCTCTAGGAAGAAGGAGCTCCAGACTTTACACTGCAACCGTATCTAGCGCATCACCCAAATCTGGCTGCAGAATTTGAACTGAAGACTGCACTAATCAACCTAATACCTAAGTTTCATGGCTTACCTGCTCAGGAGCCTATCAAGCACCTCAGGGATTTTCAGACAGCCTGCTCAACTACTAGGCGTCATGGTGCAAATGAGACTACTATTTTGTTGTCTGCCTTCCCATTTTCTCTTGAGGAAAAGGCAAGAGCTGAAGTTATAGACAGACTGAGGAAAGAGATTTTCTGCATTATCCAAGGTGAGTCAGAGACCCTTTACGAATACTGGGAGCGCTTTAGGAATCTCCTAGACTCGTGCCCCCACCACAAGATTGACCAGATCGTGTTGATCAGCTACTTCACACAAGGCATGAAGCCTCAAGATAAGACTACATTAGATGCTGCAAGTAATGGCTCTCTGAAGAAGTATAAGATAGTGACAGAAGCGTGACAACTGATCACCGATCTAGCTGAATCTAACCGGAATGTCAGACATAGGAACAACCATCCCAAGGCTGTTGCGGAGGTTTCCTCTAGCAGTGAGACTGCTGCTCTTACTCAGACTCTGGGAGAGATGACTAACATACTGAAGCAACTATAGCTGAATCAACAACAACCTCAGCCTCCCCTATCACAACAGAGTCAACAGTTGGTTCCTCAATGAGTATGCGGAATATGTGCCAATTATACTCATTACACTGATGAGTGTCTGCAGCTCCAACAAGAAGACAACACCTTGGCAGCTACTCATAATTTCTATGACCACCCGAATCAAGGATACTATCAACAAGGCGGCAATTATAACCAAGGTGGGAACTATAACCAAGGTTGGCAAGACAACTCCAACCAGGGGTGGAGGGATAACTCCAACTAAGGATGGAGGGATAACTATCACAGAGGAGGCAGAGACAACCAGAGAAATCAGAGGTAGAATAATAATAACAATCAGCAAAACTGGTATCAGTAGAATCCTCCCTATCAATAGCAGAACCAGAACCAGGCTTACAGAGCACCTCACCTAAGGTAGTCCCAAGCGTCTCAGAACAACCAACAGCAGGCCCCTCAAATCACTTACCCCCTTCTTCTTCTAATGATGAGATGCTTCGCACTATGACGCAAGGACACCAAGACATTCAGAATTCAATTAACTCTTCCATAAATGGTCTTAGCTCCACCATACAAGCTCTCATCTCCCGGATGGATTCACTAATTACCTCTAACAATCAACCTTCAAGCTCCAGTGCAATTCCTTCTCAACCTTTACCCAACCCCAAAGGTGGCATCAATGCCATTACTTTGAAGTTCGGAACCACACTGCAAGAGAAGAGTCATGAGGAGCCAGGCTTAAATGAAGATATCCAAGTTGAAGATGTTGTTGAGGTAGAAGATGCCGAAGAGAAAGATGAAGTACAAGATATGGCTGAAGAAGAAGCCGCTCAACCAGAGAATAGCACACCAAAGGAAGCTGAAGCTACAAGAGGTGCCATCCCTATCCCCTTTACACACCTTGCTAAGAAGTCCAAAAAGTAGATGGAGCTCGACCCAAAGATGGTGGAGATCTTCAAAAAGGTTGAGGTAACCATTCCCCTTTTTGATGCTATTAGTCAGGTACCTAAATATGCGAAGTTTCTAAAGGATTTATGCATGCATAAGAATAGAATACAGGATTTAGAAACTATTCCCTTAGGTAGCTCAATATCTGCTTTAATGGGTGATATACCTAAAAAATGTAGTGACCCAGGTCCATGCATGGTAACTATTACTATAGAGGGTGTGAAATTTTCTGACTGCATGTGTGATTTAGGCGCGTGTGTTAGTATAATGCCATTATCTGTATATGATGCTTTGAGGATCCCTCCCTTAAAAAGGTTGGCAGCACGTTTTGTTTTGGCAGATAAAAGCATTATCTCTGTGGTTGGAATTGCTGAGGACGTGCTGGTGAGCATTAAGGGGCTCACATTTCCTATTGACTTCTATATTTTGGAGATGCCCCCTAATGACTCAGGAAGACCATCATCCATTCTTCCTGAAAGGCCATTTCTGAAAACTTCAAAGTTCAAGTTGGACGCATTCTCAGGAACTTACTCGTTTGAGATAGATGGCAGAGCAGTGAGCTTCAACCTGGATGAAGCCATGAAGCATCCTCCGGAAGATCATTCCTCTTCCAGTGCGACATCATAGATGAAACTGTAGCTGCAGTTCACCAAGAAGAAGTAGAAGAGATGCATATGGAGCAAAGCACAAGTGTGGGGAAGCCCCCTGAAGCAGATGAAGATACCTTGCCACCATCACTAGCTCCAGAAGATCAAGTACCTGGCCATGAGCAGAAAATGGAGTTAAAGTCCCTTCCACCCCACCTCAAGTATGCTTACCTTGAGGATCATCAGAAGCTCCTAGTCATCATTGCAAGGGAACTCACTTCCCAATAGGAGGAGCAGCTGCTTAGTGTGCTGAGAAGACACAATAAAGCAATTGGGTGGAGCTTGATGGATATAGTAGGCATCAACCCTCAAGTTTATGAGCACAGAATATTTTTAGAAGAGGGGGCAAGGTCTATCCGTCAACCTCAAAGGCGGTTGAATCCTACCATCTTAGAAGTTGTCAAGAAGGAAGTAACCAGACTGCTTGCAGTTGATATCATTTATCCCATCTCAGATAGCGAATGGGTCAGCCCAGTACAAATGGTATCCAAGAAGTCTGGAGTTACAACAGTAAAGAATGAGCATGGAAAGCTCCTGACAACTAGAGTGCAGAACTCCTGGAGGGTGTGCATTGACTACAGGCGCCTCAACCAGGCTACTCGTAAGGATCATTACCCCCTGCCATTTATCGATCAGATGCTTGATCGCCTGTCAGGTAAATTACACTACTGCTTCTTAGATGGTTACACAGGCTATTTTCAAATTCATATAGCTCCTGAAGATCAGGAAAAGACTACTTTTACATGTCCTTTTAGAACGTATGCATACAAGAGGATGCCTTTTGGCTTATGTAATGTACCGGCTACTTTCCAAAGGTGCATGATGAGTATTTTCTCAGATCTTATTGAGAGCTGTATGGAAGTTTTCATGGATGACTTTAGTGTGTATGGTGATTCATTTAACCTTTTCTTGGATAGTTTAGCTCGAGTATTGGACAGGTGTGTTAGTTCAAACCTTGTATTAAATTTTGAAAAATTTCACTTTATGGTAAAACAAGGTATTGTTCTAGGACACGTTATTTTTAATACTGGTATTTCTGTAGATCCAGCAAAGGTAGATGTAATTTCTAGTTTACCTTACCCCTCTTCCGTGAGGGAAGTCCGTTCGTTCCTTGGTCATGTAGGTTTCTACCGAAGATTTATCAAAGACTTCAGTAAGGTAGCATTGCCTTTATCCAGACTGCTACAGAAGGATGTTGAGTTTGAACTGAGTGAGGACTGCATGGAAGCGTTCGATAAGCTGAAGATCGCCTTGACTCAAGCTTCGATTGTGAGAGGACCAGACTGGAGCCAGCCTTTCAAGATTATGTGTGACACCTCCAACCATGCAATAGGCACGGCGCTGGGTCAGCGCAAAGGTAAGGATTCTTTCGTAATTGCTTATGCTTCTAAGACCTTAGACGCTGCTCAGTCTAATTACACTACCACTGAAAAAGAGCTTCTGGCTATTGTTTTTGCTCTGGATAAATTTTGAGCCTATTTACTTGGTACTAAGGTGGTAGTGTACTCAGACCATGCAGCTCTAAAATATTTACTAGCTAAAAAAGAGTCCAAACCAAAAGGTTAATACGTTGGATATTGTCGCTGTAAGAATTTGATTTAGAAATTAAGGATATGAGTGGTTTCCAGAATTTAGTGGCAGACCACTTGAGTTGCCTCGAGCACATTAAGGACGACTCCACTCCTATCAATGATGCTTTTCCATTTGATAGCTTGCATGCAATATCTGAAGTAGTTCCTTGGTATGCACCTATAGCTAATTATCTAGTTAGTCATACCTTCCCTCCCAATTTTACTAAGCATCAAAAGGACAAGCTAAAAAGCGAGTCCAAATATTATATATGGGACGACCCATATTTATGGAGGTATGGTGCTGACCAGATAATTAGAAGGTGTGTGCCTCAATCAGAATTCTAGTCCATTTTAGAGGCCTGCCACTCTTCTGAGAGTGGAGGACATTTTGGCCATCAAAGAACAGCTAGAAAAATTTTAGATTGTGGATTCTGGTGGCCTACTCTTTTTAAGGATGCTACTGCCTTCTGTAAATATTGTTTCCCATGCCAAAGGTTTGGAAATATATCCAAGAGGGATGAGATGCCCCAACAGCTTATGCTATTCTGTGAAATTTTTTATGTCTAGGGCATTGACTTCATGGGTCCATTCCCAAACTCTAGTGGTTTCTTATATATATCGTTAGCTGTAGATTATGTTTCTAAATGGGTGGAAGCAATTCCTACCCACACTGATGATGCTAACACTGTTGTCTCCTTTGTTAGAAATCATATTATCTGTCGCTTTGGATCACCACGAGCAATCGTGAGTGATCAAGGCACTCACTTTTGTAATAGGAGATTAGCAGGTCTACTGAAGAAGCATGGGATTGTCCACGAGGTAGCAACAAGTTACCATCCTCAGACCAATGGGCAAGCAGAAGTGTCTAACAGAGAGATAAAGTGCATTCTGGAGAAGATAATAAAGCCTCATAGGAAGGACTGGAGCACCAGACTTGTAGATGCGCTTTGGCTTATCGGACAACATACAAGACACCCATAGGAATGAGCCCCTTCTGCCTAGTATACGGAAAGGCTTGTCACCTCCCAGTGGAGGTGGAACACAAGGCTTTCTGGGCTGTAAGGGAATGCAACATGGGATTTGAGAAGACTGGTGCTGAAAGGAAGCTGCAACTGGTAGAACTAGAGACCCTTCGACTCAAAGCATATGACAACTCTAGACTATACAAAGAGAAGGTGAAGGCCATGCATGACAAGCACATCAAGAGAAGACATTTTAGACCTAGGGAGCTAGTTTTCCTCTACAACTCAAGGCTAAGGGTCATGCTAGGCAAGCTGAGATCAAGATGGGAAGGCCCCTACAGGGTAGAAAAGGCAGAGCCATACGGAGTCTTTCACCTGAGTCATCCTTCAAGTTCTAAATTCATCAAGGTCAATGGACATCGCTTAAAGCTGTATCATGATGAGAAGATAAAGGACAACAAGGAGCTAGAGGTCTTCCTCTTAGAAGATCCACCAACAGAAGTAGATTGAGCTTATGGACCGTCCAACTTAAGGACGTAAAAGCAAAGTGCTAGGTGGGAGACAACCTACCATGGCATCATCGTTCCTTTTTATTCTTAGTCTTATTTTATTTTATTTTTATTAGTATTTGATGACTCCAATTCACACCCCATTCAAAAATTGGTGAATTAGTTCTTTTGGCAAGCGCACCAAAATTATCGTCAAGTAATAACCCACAGTGGAGTGGGATCGTATCCACAGAGATTGGCAAATTCGAGCAGTTTTAATTAATTGATGAATTAGTCAAGCGGATCAAAAAGATTGTGAAGTGCAGAATTGTAAATGACATAAATGTAAATGACTAGAATATAACGAAAATCAATAAAGTGCAAAAAGAGAAATGGCAGAATGTAAATTACAGAATCATAAATGACTTGAATGTAAATGGGAATGGGGAATTGTTGAATGTAAAATTAAGCTGTAAAGAAATGGATAGATAAGAATGGGGAAATTCATTGAGATTGGGAAATGTTGTCTCTTTGGATCAAATCTAGCTTAGATCCTCTTCAATCATGCAACTCATTGACCTCTTGGCAATCATGATTGATTGAGCCCCAATCCCTTGGTGACTCAATCTCTCAGATCTTGATCAATAGCCAATTCCTTGGTCTAATTGCTCATGAAGAGAGATATGCTTGGTCCCTGATTATACCACACACCATTATAGGTCCAAGTAGAGGGAGGAGTATATGTCACATATCCAAACACCAAAACCTAGATTCTACTCAAGTGTGAGAAGGGATTTCAAGCATGGTTTCATGTTTCCTTTCCCAAGGTTCCCATGAAACCCAATTGCATTCAATCTCTTTCCAAAGATAATTGAATGCTAAGCATTAAGAACGAAATTCCTTCTAGCAAATCAAAGAGAAAATGAAGAGAAGAAGAATTTTACTATTATCAATCCATCAAGTACAACAGAGCTCCCTCTCTCAATGAGAGGGAAGTTAGCTACTCATAGCTCCAAAAGTACTCAAAAGTGAAGTATAAAATTGGATCTAAAACTGACTGCTTAACCCCCTTCTTCAGTACTCCTTGGGGTATTTATACTACTCCTAGTAAAATAAAAGAATTACAAAAGTGAAAAAGGAAAATTACATTTTGGAGGGAAAAGAAAACACTCAATAAGCGTGACTTCCCAGCTGGCGTGTGGCTGGCGCTTCACTGGCGTGTCACGTGCCCTTCATTTCTGGCTTGGCGTGCCACGCCCAATCCTTCAAGTGGCACGTTCATCTCTCTATCAACCTTGGCATGCCACGCCTTCGAACTCAAGTGGCACGCCATAGTGGAATTCTTGTGTTGGTGTGCCACGCCTTCAAACTCAAGTGGCACGCCCTTTGCCTTTTTCACTTCTCTTTGCCTCTGGAAACTTGAACTAGCGTGCCACGCCCTTGCTCTATGCTTGGCTAGACTTCTCTGGAAAGTTGAACTAGCGTGGCATGCCTAGGGTCTGGCGTGCCACGCCCCTTTGTGAGTGAGTGGTTCCTCTGTTTGACGTGCCATGCCATGAACTCAAGTGGCACGCCCCAATACTTCTTTGCTCTCTGAATGACACTGGCATGCCACACCTGGGACTCAAGTGGCACGCCTAAGTGAAGAATAGTGAGTGGCGTGCCACGCCTTTGATACCAAGTGGCACGCCCCATGTAATTGACCTCCTTCATCCTCTCTGGAAACTTATACCAGCGTGCCACGCCTAAAGGTTGACGTGCCATGCCCATGATCTTGTCTTGGTTCCAGTAGTTGGCGTGCCTCACCTTCGATACCAAGTGGCACGCCCAATCCTTGCTTTTGTTACCTTTGTGCATTGGCGTGCCACGCCTGGTTGCTCAAGTGGCACGCCTAAGTGAGGGTGAGAGGTTGGCGTGCCACGCCTTCGACTTTAAGTGGCACGCCCAGTCTTCAATTGCCTTCCGCCCCTTCTCTGGATTATTGTACCAGCGTGCCATGCCATGCTGTTCAAGTGGCACGCCCATGGATTTGTGAACTCTTCAAGCTTGGCGTGCCACACCTGGGTTCTCAAGTGGCACGCCCAAGTGACTTCTTAGAGCTGGCGTGCCACGCCTTCGATACCAAGTGGCACGCCATAGTGGAGGTTCTTCTTGGAATGGTGAGTTGGCATGCCACGCCCCTTTGCTCAAGTGGCACGCCCATAGTAGTTGATGGGTCAGGCGTGCCACGCCCAACCTGGCGTGCCACGCCCCTTTTGTGTCCTCCATTGTAGTTCTCTGGAATTTTGTATTAGCGTGCCACGCCCAGTCCCTGGCGTGCCACGCCCACATGCATGCTTGGATCTCGCCTCTGGAATTTAGTACTGGCATGCCACGCCCAGCTCCTGGCGTACCACGTCAGTGCATTTTTGTGGCGTTTGCTCCCAGTGGCACGCCAGTTTCACACGCCCAGCTTCTTATTTGTCTTCTACCCATTTTTGATGCCTTTTTCACCTGAAATTTAGCACAACTCATCTCAAAGTAGTGTACCATAATATTCATTAAATAATGCATGAATTATACTGATCAAACGAGATTTATGCTCTTTTATGGTCTTCTTTATGCAAGAAAGAAAGGTAGATGATGGAAGTCATCACAACACCAAACTTAAGCTTTGCTTGTCCCAAGCAAATCAATGTATGTAAACCTTTATAACTTGAGGCCTTGGCTTTGAATGATTGCAATACAACTAAGAGTAAAACTAAGTGTTCAACACATGTATGAATGTTTTAATGTCATGAAAAGCTCTTGGATCCTTGAGGGTTCTTTCAGGTATAGGCTTTAGGGGTCCTTTCTATTGATTGTCACCTTGAAGTAGTAAGGGTTGTTTTGCTTTCTTGACCACGACTCTAAGTGTTTTATCTCAAGACAACCCTTTAATTAAGCTTTCAATTAGCACTCCCAAACCAATTGATTTTAGGGTACTAGGTGTTGAGACACCTCTAAGAATTTACTTGCCCAGGTTTCTTCTTGACACATCTTCACCACAAGCATCTACTAAGATCTTTAATTCTTTTTGAGCTTTTTAATGTTTATTTTTCTATCCCAGTAGTTGATGCTCAGAGCTTTGTGCCTTTATTGCTTACTACCTCTTGGTTCTATGGATAT
>NC_029793.2:88996305-89008491 GCF_000816755.2 Arachis ipaensis
GAGTAAGCCTTTATAACTTGAGGCCTTGGCTTTGAATGATTGCAATACAACTAAGAGTAAAACTAAGTGTTCAACACATGTATGAATGTTTTAATGTCATGAAAAGCTCTTGGATCCTTGAGGGTTCTTTCAGGTATAGGCTTTAGGGGTCCTTTCTATTGATTGTCACCTTGAAGTAGTAAGGGTTGTTTTGCTTTCTTGACCACGACTCTAAGTGTTTTATCTCAAGACAACCCTTTAATTAAGCTTTCAATTAGCACTCCCAAACCAATTGATTTTAGGGTACTAGGTGTTGAGACACCTCTAAGAATTTACTTGCCCAGGTTTCTTCTTGACACATCTTCACCACAAGCATCTACTAAGATCTTTAATTCTTTTTGAGCTTTTTAATGTTTCTTTTTCTATCCCAATAGTTGATGCTCAGAGCCTTGGGTCTTTATTGCTTACTACCTCTTGGTTCTATGGATATTCAAGGAACACCCTTTAACCTTCCCTTGTTATACCTTCTAGGACTAGTTGCTCTTCCATGACTCATTTTCTTTTTAGTTCATTCAAGGTTCTACACTTAGTCTCTTATTTCTTAGTTTGTTTGATGATCTCTCTTGGCCTTGGTCTCTCTTATTGTTTTTCATAACTCACAGTAACTCTTATGGAGACAAGCTCTACTTTTATTTATGTTGAAATGAAGACTTGAAATACATGGCATTTTATTTCTTGTAAAAAAAAACTCATAAAGACTTCAAACAGGAATTAAAACTAAGCATAAAACATAAACTATCCTAGCATTATCATTTATTCAAAGAGTAAATAAAGTAAAAACTTAAAACAGGATTTCAGAAATTAGAAAGTGTCAACCATGGGACTCAACAACCTTGAGCAGCTTCATCTTTAGTTCATTGGCCCTTTCCCTTTGTCCTTCTTCTTGGAGGGGGAGGAGCCACCTTCATCTGGCTTGGAGGAACCTTCTTGTGCTTTGGCATCCTTGGGCTTCCAAAATCCTGCCCTCCTCATATAATTCCTTTCATCTTTCTTATGTTTGGCTAGGATTTCCTCTTGTCTTGCACTTAGCTCTTCCATTCCTTGCATGAAGGTTGCGTATCCTGGGTTTAGAGCGGCCACGACGTTACACAAGTGATTCAGCTTCGCTTGTGTATTGATGTCATACTGCCTCCTGGATATGGTTCTGGCATCATAGAGATGTCTGAATTCAGCCAAGTTCCTCTGTTACCATTTGCCTTGCTCTACTATTTTGTCCAGTGCACTTCGTACCTCTCCCCAGTCAAATTGTTCTTGTTGCTCCTTCCTCATATGCTCCCAATTTCCTTGGAGTTGTTGAATGTTTTGGTTGACTTGGCTCCATTATTGTTGCTGAGTCTCCTTGAGTTGATTGGCATCTTCTCTCAAGTGGTGTAGGTTTCCCTTCATTTGGTGTACATCTCCTTGCAATTGTTCCCAGTTGAATCCCTCTGGAAATTGCTGATATTGGTATTGTGGTGGTGGTTGAAGTGCCAGGAATTGAGGTTGCTCTTCTGCCTCTTCCTCTTCTTGTTGTTGTTGTGGTTCATAAGCATGAGCTCTTCGTTCTCTGGCTCTGTTGAGTGGGTGAACAGCCACCACCTTGGCCATCTTTTTGGTAGTTATGAATTTGTCTTGCTTCACAAGCACCTCATCAATGATCTTTTCAACTCCAGCCTCATCACATAGCTTCTGTATAATGCTGGGGAATGCCAACCTTGTGTTGTCACTGGTGCTTTTCAGCACTTTGTTGATATTGTTGGCGATCATCTCCCCCACATTGATGTTTTCTCCTTTCATGATGCTGTAGATAAGCACAGCTCTCTCCTTGGTCACCTCTAAAGTGTTGGATGTGGGGATTAGGGACCTCCTCACAAATTCTAACCACCCTCTAGCTTGGAGGTTCAAATCTCTTCTCCTCAATTGGTTGGGTATCCCATCCTTATCATTTATCCAACGTACATTCAGCACACAAATTTCACTCAGGATCTCCTTAAACTCAGGGTCTTGCTGCTTCATTCTTTCTTCATAGCTCCGAGTGGAGCTTGTCCTCTTCACCATTAGCATTCTTTCTATGCTAGAGAGGCTGTAGTCAATGGACTTCCCCCTTACATAGCTAATTTAGCCATAGTATTGTCCTGGTTGAGGCACTGCGTTGGCATAAAATTCCCTCACCAAGCTTTCTACCACTTTCCTTGGTGGGTTGCATAGAAGTGACCAACCCCTATTGTTGATCTCAATATTGATTTCAATATGCTCATTCCTCCCTAGTTGAAACCCAACTTCTGGAATGATCTCCCTCTCACTCACCCAACCATAGAATTGATTTTGGTTGAATACGGAGAGGAACTTGTAGTCATTGAAAGAGCTTGAAGATCCGGAGGTTGGTTCCTTGGTTTTTCTTTTCTTTGAGACTGAGCTTTTTAGTGGTGCCATAAGGTTGAGAGAGTGTGTTTGAGGTTGTGAAATGGGGGTTGCAAGAAAGAGCAAGCAAAACAAGGTTTTGCTCCAACACCAAAATTAGGACTTGATTGTCCCAATCAAGAAAAAAAAGAAAGAAAGTAAGAAAAGAGACGGCAAAAGATGAAAAAAGAAAGGAAGGTGAGGGGTGTATGCTCTTCGTGTGTGATTGGGGATTGTTGAAGTGGGAGAGGAGATGGGGAGGTGAGGCTTTTATAATGGGTGAATGATGTGGTTCGAAGAGTGGGAAATAAAAAGAGTTAAATGTTTTCCCACTTGGGGAGTGGCGCCTAGCGTGGGAAGAGGCGCCAACTCTTCTCTCAAAGTGTCTTCTGCATGTGTTGAGTTCTAAAGTGCAAGTACACTTTGACTTCCTTACTTTGTGAGTCGTTTACCATGTGGACCCCATATTTTTTCCTGAAATTGAAACTGAACCCATTAGTAATGACAAAAGAACCCCTTCTTATTCCTTCTCATCAAGAGTGATTTGAATTGCAACTGATTGGTGTCCCTTGGGACATCAAACTTAATCCTTTGGCATCTTAATAAATTGGTTCCAACATTGTGTATTTAATGTGTTCATAAGAATAGAGTAACATCAATCTTTTCATTTTCTTTTGATTCCAATTCCTCTGAACTCATTAAACCATGTTCATGTTCTTAACCAAAGCATTAAGTGCTTTCAAATTAGGTGACTTGGGCTGCTAGGTGATCCTTGGTGGTGGCCACACCAAACTTAATCTCTGGGCTTACTCTTCAAAATCAAGCTATTAATTATTTGTAAGCCTAGATTAAGTGGGTGGGAGGCCACACCAAACTTAGCAATTTAGCTAGTTCTCAGCCCATTCACTCCTCATTGGTTATGCCTTCATCAAGTTGTGATTCCATAATAGAAAGAAATAAAAGAGTGTAAAAAAAATCTAGCTACCAAAGCTAATATCAAAACTTTCTAATCTACAATTGTAAACTAATCCTAATTTGGTAATGTAACACAAATGTGAGACTGAAAATTAAACTATCTAAAGCAATATATGTTAAACTACTTCTAAGAAAAGCAATTAAATCAAAAAGGATAAAGTGTTGGGGCCATAGGGAAACACCTTGAGTATGGTGAAAGGTCCTGACCATCGAGACTTAAGTTTTCCAGGGAAGAACTTGAGTCTTGAGTTGTAGAGTAACACCTTCTGTCCTTCAGTGAACTCCCTTCTTGCTATCTTTTGGTCATGCCACCTTTTTGTGTTCTCTTTGTAGATTTTTGCATTCTCATATGCTTGATTTCTGAACTCCTCCAGCTCATTGAGTTACATTAATCTCTTTTCTCGAGCAGCTTGCTCATCATAGTTTAATATTTTTAGAGCCCAAAATGCTCTATGCTCAAGTTCAACTGGTAAGTGATAAGCCTTGCCATATACCAGTTGGTATGGAGACATCCCAATGGGAGTCTTATAGGCTGTTCTATAGGCCTATAGTACATCATCCAGCTTCTTAGACCAATCCTTTCTTGAGCTTCCAACAGTTTTTTCAAGGATTCATTTCAGCTCTCTGTTGGAGATTTCAGCTTGCCCGTTAGTCTGTGGGTGGTATGGGGTTGCCACTTTGTGCTTTACTCCATATCTGAGAAGGAGTGTCTCGAGTTGTTTGTTGCAGAAGTGTATCCCTCCATCACTAATGAGAGCTCTGGGAACTCCAAATCTGCTGAAGATGTTTATTCTCAAGAAGCTTATCACAAATTTGTTGTCATTTGTTGCAGTGGCTATGGCTTCTACCCATCTTGAGACATAATCAACAACCACCAATATGTAGCTATTTGAGTAGGAGGTTGGGAAGGGTCCCATAAAATCAATCTCCCATACATCAAATAGCTCCAGCTCTAGTATGTATTGCTGTGGCATCTCATTTCTCTTGGTTAGATTACCAGCTCTTTGGCATTCATCACACCTTGACACCATTTCCTTGGCATCCTTAAACATTGTTGGCCAGTAAAATCCGGATTGAAGCACTTTTGCTGCTGTTCTTTCTCCGCTGAAGTGACTTCCATATGCGGATCCATGGCACTGCCATAACACTTCCTGCCCTTCTTCATGGGATATACACCTTCTTAGGATTCCATCAGCACACTTTTTGAACAAATAGGGGTCATCCCAGATGTAGTGTTTGGCATCCTTAATTAGCTTCCTCCTCATGTGCTTATTGATGTTAGTTGGTAGCTCCCCAATGGCTTTGAAGTTAGCTATGTCTGCAAACCAAGGGGCTACTCGAATCATCATCAATTGTTCATCAACAAAGCTTTCATTTACTGCTACTTGCTGCATTTCTTCTTCTTGTGGGATCCTTGAGAGGTGGTCAGCTACCTTGTTCTCTGCTCTACTCCTATCTTTAATCTCAATATCAAATTCTTGGAGTAGCAGAATCCACCTTATTAGTCTGGGCTTAGACTCTTGTTTGGTAAGCAAGTATTTGAGTGCTATATGATCAGTGAACACAATTACTTTTGAGCCAATAAGATATGATCTAAACTTATCAAAAGCAAAAACTATGGCTAAAAGTTCTTTCTCCGTGGTGGTATAGTTCCTTTGATTCTCATTAAGAACCTTGCTAGCATAGTAAATAACATGTACTAGCTTGTCTTTCCTCTGTCCTAGAACAGCACCAACAGCAAAATCAGATGCATCACACATTAGTTCAAAGGAAAGATCCCAGCTTGGTGGTGCTATAATAGGTGCAGATGAGAGTTTCTTTTTAAGTTCATCAAAGGCTACCATGCACTCTCTATAAAAAACAAAGGGAGTATTTGAGACAAGTAGGTTGCTAAGGGGTTTTGCAATCTTTGAAAAATCTTTGATAAACCTCCTATAGAACCCAACGTGTCCCAAAAAACTTCTGATTGCTTTGACATTGCAAGGTGGAGGTAATTTTTCAATTACTTCCACTTTTGCCTTGTCTACTTCTATGCCATCTTTTGAAATCTTGTGACCAAGAACCACCCCTTCAATTTCCATAAAATGGCACTTCTCCCAGTTTAAAACCAGGTTGGTTTCTTGACACCTTTTTAGCACAAGAGCAAGATGGTATAGGCAATCAGAATATGAGTTCCCAAATACAGAAAAATTATCCATGAATACTTCTATGAACTTCTCAATCATGTCAGAAAAAATGGAGAGCATGCACCTTTAGAATGTTACAGGTGCATTGCACAATCCAAAGGGCATTCTTGTATAAGCAAAGACACCATATGGACAAGTAAATGAAGTTTTTTCCTAATCCTTGGGGTCTACAACAATTTGATTGTAGCCCGAATACCCATCTAGGAAGCAATAATACTCATGTTCTGCCAATCTTTCAAGCATCTGGTCCATGAAAGGTAGGGGAAAGTGGTCCTTCCGGGTGGCTTCATTAAGTTTCCGGTAGTCAATGTACATACGCCATCCGGTCACTGTCCTTGTGGGTATCAATTCATTCTTCTCATTTGCCACAACAGTGATCCCTCCCTTCTTAGGGACTACTTGCACCGGGCTTACCCAAGGGCTGTCTGAGATAGGATAGATCACCCCTGCTTGCCATAATTTCAATACTTCTTTCTGAACCATTTGATTCATAGTTGGGTTCAGCCTCTTTTGTTGTTGTCTTGAAGGTTTGGCATCTTCTTCAAGCAAGATCTTATGCATACACATTGAAGGACTGATCCTTTTTAAATCTGTAAGTGTCCAGCCTATGGCATCCTTGTGTTGTCTCAGCACTTGGATAAGCTCCTCTTCTTGTTCCTTACTCAGACTTGAATTTATGATCACTGGGTGAGTGTTGTTAGCACCCAAATATGCATATTTCAAGCTGGGTGGTAAGGTTTTCAGCTCTAGTTTTGGTGACTCTGCATCTTTGTTGTCAGTAGTAGTTGGCATGATTAAGTTTCTCATGGTTGCTTGTGGTGGTTCTCCATCTGGTGCTTGTTCCAGCTCAATGGTTCCTCCATATTGTTCTTTTTCCAAGACTTCTTGAACTATCTGTTTCATGGTGTCTACCAGCATGCATTCTCCTATGGAGTCCTTGGGGTAACTCATTGCTTTGAAGACGTTGAAGACCATTTTCTCTTCATGTACCCTCAAGACTAGTTCCCCTTTTTGCACATCAATGATGGCTTCAGCAGTAGCTAGGAATGGTCTTCCTAGGATAATTGACGTGTTGGCCTCTTCTTCCATGTCCAGCACAATGAAATCAACAGGGAAAATGAATTCTCATACTTTCACTAGCAAGTCTTCCACCACCCCATGTGGAAACTTAAATGTTCTGTCAGCCCCAATTGGAGTGCCATTCTTGTTGGCTTGGCTGTCTCAATCCTCATCTTTCTCATCATGGTTAGGGACATAAGATTTATGCTAGCTCCCAAATCACACAGCTTTCTCAATAGTGATGTCCCCTATGATGCAGGGGATTTGAAAACTCCCTGGGTCTTTCAGCTTTTGAGGCAGCTTCTTCTGTATGATGGCGCTGCATTCCTCAGTTAATACTATGGTTTCTTTTGCCTCCCAGTTCCTCTTTTTGGTTATAAGCTCCTTCAAAAATTTGGCATAAAGTGGCATTTGTTCCAATGCCTCAGCAAATGGTATGTTGATTTGGAGCTTCTTGAAGATCTTCAGGAACTTAGAGAACTAGCCATCCTTCCCATCTTTTCCCAGTCTTTGTGGGTATGGTGCTTTTGGCACATAAGGCTTCAAGACTGGTTTTGGTGGAGGTGGAGCAGGGATCTCCCTTTCATCCTTGTTCCCATGCTTTGCTGCAGCTTCTTCATGATTGTCTTTGCTTGGGGTTCCTTCCTCCATAATCTTCCCACTTCTTAGAGTAATGGCTTTGCATTCCCCTCTTGGGTTAACCATGGTATCACTAGGAAATGTGTGTGTGGGAAGTGGAATTTGCTTGGATAAAATCCCCACTTGTGCTTCCAACTTTGAGATTGCTGCGCCTTGATTTTTCAGATTTGACCTGTATTCTTCTTGATTAGCGTCTATCCTTCTTTCAGTTTGTGCTTGTCTGTCCATAAGGGTAGAGACTGCCCCTGTAATCTGTGATGACAGTTGTGCTATTGCAGCCTCTATCCTCTCAAAGTTGCTCTTGATTTCACATGGTTGCATAGTTGAGGATGGTGCATCTTGATTGAAGTTGTTATATATGGGTTGGTTGCTATGGTATGATGTGTTTTGTGAATTATGGTAGGGTTTATGGTTCCCTGTTTGATGGTTGGGGTTGTGGTTGGAATGCTGATTTGATGAATAAGGTTTGTTGTGGTCCTAGTTGTGGTTTTGTTGATTTTTCCACCCAAAGTTTGGGTGGTTCTTCCAACCTGGGTTGTATGTCTTAGAGTGTGGTTCATATGGTGGTCTAGATGAATTGTTCACATAATTAGCTTGTTCTCAGTCACCTTTAGATTCTGGTGCATTCCCTTCTTGTTGAGGGGTTTGGTCTTGAATGACTGAGGCTTGATTGGCCTCCATCCTCTTGGTTAAAGCTGCTATTTGAGCTACAATTGCCTTGTTCCGAGCTAACAAAGCATCTACAGAGTTGAGTTCTAGCACTCCCTTCTTCTGAGTCCTTTCTGAAGCATAGAAATACTCGTTTTTAGCTACAGTCTCAATGACATCTATGGCCTCTTCAATGGTTTTATTTTTGTTGAGTGAGCCTCCTGAAGAATGATCCACCGCCTTCTTTGCTTCATAGGATAAACCCTCATAAAAGATATGCAGTTGTACCCACTCATTGAACATTTCTGGTGGGCATCTTCTTGTCAGATCTTTAAATCTCTCCCATGCTTCATAGAGTGTTTCTCCATCTTGTTGTCTGAAGGTTTGCACCTCAGCTCTCAGCCTGTTGATTCTTTGTGGAGGGTAAAATCTTGCAAGAAATCTGTTCACGACCTCCTCCCATGTAGTTAGGCTCTCCTTGGGGAATGATTCCAACCACTTTGCTGCCTTATCTTTGAGTGAGAAAGGGAACAAGAGTATTTTGTAGATATTAGGATGTACTCCGTTGGACTTTACAGTATCACATATCCTCAAGAATGTGCTAAAATGTTGATTAGGGTTTTCTTGGGTACTTCCTCCATATGAGCAATTATTCTGAACAAGTGTGATGAGTTGAGGTTTCAGCTCAAAATTATTGGCATGAATTGTCGGCTTTAGGATGCTGCTGCCACAATTTTCTAGGTTTGGGTTGATGTAGGAGCCTAAGACTCTCCTTTCTTGCCCATCATGATTTACTAGGCCTTCTTTGGCATGGTTGTGAGCTTCTTCTTCATGGTGGTTCTCCATATTCTCCTCCAAGTCTGTTTCAAAATACTCTTCCTCTTCCTCAGCACCAACGACTCCCTTCCCTCTTGCTTCCCTCCTTAATCTAAGGAAGGTCCTCTCAGGTTCAGAATCAAAGGAAGTTGAAGCCCCGCTTCTTCTACCTGTCATACAACCAATAAGGCAAAAAGCAAGAAAGAAAATGAATGAAGAAATTACTCATGTTAGAGTGGTTGTTAGTGTGAGTGGTGCAATTGATCGAACAGTTAGAAGAGTGGAAATATGGATGATGAATAAAAATAATCAAAGAAGAAAGAAATAGAACTCAAAATATAAAAAAATAAAATAAAAAAATAAAGGGCGCTAAATAAAAAAAAACTAAAATAACAAGGAATTTAAATTGCTTAATCTAGCTCTCCAATCAATTTAATCACTGTCAAATTTAAGCCAATCCCCGGCAACGGCGCCATAAAACTTGATGACTCCAATTCACACCCCATTCAAAAATTGGTGAATTAGTTCTTTTGGCAAGCGCACCAAAATTATCGTCAAGTAATAACCCACAGTGGAGTAGGATCGTATCCACAAAGATTGGCAAATTCGAGCAATTTTAATTAATTAATGAATTAGTCAAGCAGATCAATAAGATTGTGAAGTGCAGAATTGTAAATGACATAAATGTAAATGACTAGAATATAACGAAAAACAATAAAGTGCAGAAAGAGAAATGGCAAAATGTAAATTGTAGAATCATAAATGACTTGAATGTAAATGAGAATGGGGAATTGCTGAATGTAAAATTAAGCTGTAAAGAAATGGATAGATAAGAATGGGGGAATTCATTGAGATTGGAAGATGTTGTCTCTTTAGATCAAATCTAGCTTAGATCCTCTTCAATCATGCAACTCATTGACCTCTTGGCAATCATGATTGATTGAACCTAAATCCCTTGGTGACTCAATCTCTCAGATCTTGATCAATAGCCAATTCCTTGGTCTAATTGCTCATGAAGAGAGATATGCTTGGTCCCTGATTATACCACACACCATCATAGGTCCAAGTAGAGGGAGGATTATATGTCACATATTGGTGCACGAAATTGTGATGTCCAGGCTCAAGGAGATCTAAGAGATATTCATTCTAGCTTATTTCATGTAGAACGGAAGTGTTTGTCAGGCACGTGTTCATAGGGGAGATGGTGATGAGCGTCACACATAATCATCACCTTCATCACGTTCTTGGGTGTGAATGGATATCTTAGAAGCAAAATAAGATGAATTGAATAGAAAACAGTAGTACTTTGCATTAATCTTTGAGGAACAGCAGAGCTCCACACCTTAATCTATGGAGTGTAGAAACTCTACCGTATGAAAATACATAAGTGAAGGTCCATGCATGGCCGAGATGGCCAGCCCCCTAATCTAAGAACCAGACATCCAAAGATGGTTTTCACTGATCAAAGATGGTTCAAAAGATGTCTAATACAATAGTAAAAGGTCCTATTTATAATAAACTAGCTACTAGGGTTTACATGAGTAAGTAATTGATGCATAAATCCACTTTCGGGGCCCACTTGGTGTGTGTTTGGGCTGAGCCTGAGTGTTGCACGTGTAGAGATCCTTCTTGGAGTTGAACGCCAGCTTTTGTGCCAGTTTGGGCGTTCAGCTCTGGTTTTGGCTCCTTTTCTGGCGCTGGACGCCAGATTTGGGTAGAAAGCTGGCGTTGAACGCCAGTTTACGTCATCTATTCTTGGCCAAAGTATGGACTATTATATATTGCCGGAAAGCCCTGGATGTCTACTTTCCAACGCAATTGGAAGCGCGCCATTTCGAGTTCTGTAGCGCCAGAAAATCTACTTTGAGTGTAGGGAGGTCAGAATCCAACAGCATCAGTAGTCCTTCTTCAACCTCTGAATATGATTTCTGCTCAAGTCCCTCAATTTCAGCCAGAAAATACCTGAAATCATAGAAAAACACACAAACTCATAGTAAAGTCGAGAAATGTAAATTTAACATATGTCTCTTCCTTGTCTTTGTTGCTCCTCCCTCCTTGCTTTTTGATCTTCTCTTATTTCATGAAGCATGATGGAGTGCTCTTGATGTTCCACCCTTAGTTGTCCCGTATTGGAACTCAATTCTCCTAGGGAGGTGTTGATTTGCTCCCAATAATTTTGTGGAGGAAAGTGCATTTGAGGCATCTCCGGGATCTCATGTAAATGAGCTTCTTGCGCCTCTTGAGCTCCATGATTGGGCTCTCTTGCTTGCTCCATCTTTTTCTTAGTGATGGGCTTAAGAGATGAATCTTTCCATCTCCCATGGCTCAGAGGTGAAAGCACTTGCCTTCCCTTTCCTCTTTGAGGTTACTCTGGCCTTAGGTGCCATTAATGGTAATGGAAAAACAAAAAGCTTATGCTTTTACCACACCAAACTTAGAATTTTGCTCGCCCTCGAGCAATAAAAGAAAGAATAGATGAAGAAGAAGAAGAAATGGAGGAGAGGGAGAGGGTGATGTGGTTCGGCCAAGAAGGTGTAGAGGGGTGTGTTGTGTGAATTTGATGAAGAATGGAGGGCTTTATATAGGGAAGGGAGGGGGGTTAAGGTTCGGCCATATGGGTGGTTTTGGGTGGGAAATTGGTTTTGAATTTTTGAAGGTAGGTGGAGTTTATGAGGTAGGTTTATGAGGAAGAGTGTTTATGGGGTTGTGTGAAAGAGAGTGGTGAGAAGAAGTGCGTGGAGGTAGGTGGGGATCCTGTGGGGTCTAGAGATCCTGTGGTGATCCTGTGGGGTCCACAGATCCTGAGATGATCCTGTGGGGTCCACAGATCCTGAGATGATCCTGTGGGGTCCTAATGGAAGACCTTGTTTCATTCATGAAACTTACAGTGGCCTTAGATAGATCAGAGACTAAATTTGCTAAATTAGAAGCATTTTGTTCAGAGTTCTCTGTCTGTTGCTGAGTGGATGATGGAAAAGGCTTGCTACTGCTAAATCTGTTTCTTCCACCATTATTAAAGCCTTGTTGAGGCTTTTGATCCTTCCATGATTTCTCCATGATGAGTTATAGGTGTTTCCATAAGGTTCACCTAAGTAATTCACCTCTGCTATTGCAGGGTTCTCAGGATCATAAGCTTCTTCTTCATAAGAAGCCTCTTGAGTACTGTTGGATGTAGCTTGCATTCCATGTAGACTCTGAGAGATCATATTGACTTGCTGAGTCAATATTTTATTCTGAGCCAATATGGCATTCAGAGTATCAACTTCAAGAACTCCCTTTTTCATAGGCGTCCTATTATTCACAGGATTCCTTTCAGAAGTGTACATGAACTGGTTATTAGCAACCATGTCAATGAGTTCTTGAGCTTCTGCAGGCGTTTTCTTTAGGTGAATGGATCCACCTGCAGAAGTGTCCAGTGACATCTTTGATAGCTCAGATAAACCAT
>NC_029793.2:89009269-89015477 GCF_000816755.2 Arachis ipaensis
TTTCTAATTTTTTTTGGATTTTTATTTTATATTTTTCGAAAAATTCTTTTGAAAAAGAAAATAAGGATTCCAAAATTTTTAATATGAATTCCAGGAATCTTATGCTCTAAAGCTCCAATCAAAGGGTCAGGCATGGCTTAATAGCCAGCCAAGCTTTAGTATGTAACTCAGACATGACACGCCTGACATACTCATTCCCAAAGGAATTAGACATGGCTTTACAGCCAGCCAGGCTTCACATGCTTCATGAAACACTAGAATTCATTCTTAAAAATTTTGAATAAAATTTTTGAAGACATTTTTTTTCGAAAACAAAGGAGAAAATTTTTTGAAAGATTTTTGAAAAATTTTTGAAAATAAAATAAAAAGAAAAGTACCTAATCTGAGCAACAAGATGAACCGTCAGTTGTCCAAACTCGAACAATCCTCGGCAACGGCGCCAAAAACTTGGTGCACGAAATTGTGATGTCCAGGCTCAAACAATCCATGGCAACGTGAGCAACTTGGTACGCGTAATCGTGATTACAAATAAGATGAATTGAATAGAAAACAGTAGTACTTGCATTAATTTTTGAGGAACAGCAGAGCTCCACACCTTAATCTATGGAGTGTAGAAACTCTACCGTATGAAAATACATAAGTGAAGGTCCAGGCATGGCCGAGATGGCCAGCCCCCTAATCTAAGAACCAGACGTCCAAAGATGGTTTTCACTGATCAAAGATGGTTCAAAAGATGTCTAATACAATAGTAAAAGGTCCTATTTATAATAAACTAGCTACTAGGGTTTACATGAGTAAGTAATTGATGCATAAATCCACTTTTGGGGCCCACTTGGTGTGTGTTTGGGCTGAGCCTGAGTGTTGCACGTGTAGAGATCCTTCTTGGAGTTGAACGCCAGCTTTTGTGCCAGTTTGGGCGTTCAGCTCTGGTTTTGGCTCCTTTTCTGGCGCTGGACGCCAGATTTGGGTAGAAAGCTGGCATTGAACTCCAGTTTACGTCATCTATTCTTAGCGAAAGTATGGACTATTATATATTTCTGGAAAGCACTGGATGTCTACTTTCCAACGCAATTGGAAGCGCGCCATTTCGAGTTCTGTAGCTCCAGAAAATCCACTTTGAGTGCAGGAAGGTCAGAATCCAACAGCATCAGCAGTCCTTCTTCAACCTCTGAATCTGATTTCTGCTCAAGTCCCTCAATTTCAGCCAGAAAATACCTGAAATCACAAAAAAACACACAAACTCATAGTAAAGTCCAGAAATGTGAATTTAACATAAAAACTAATGAAAACATCCCTAAAAGTAACTAGATCCTACTAAAAACATACTAAAAACAATGCCAAAAAGCGTATAAATTATCCGCTCATCACATATCCAAACACCAAAACCCAGATTCTACTCAAGTGTGAGAAGGGATTTCAAGCATGGTTTCATGTTTCCTTTCCCAAGGTTCCAATGAAACCCAATTGCATTCAATCTCTTTCCCAAGATAATTGAATGCTAAGCATTAAGAACGAAATTCCTTCTAGCAAATCAAAGAGAAGATGAAGAGAAGAAGAATTTCACTATTATCAATCCATCAAGTACAACAGAGCTCCTTCTCTCAATGAGAGGGAAGTTAGCTACTCATAGCTCAAAAAGTACTCAAAAGTGAAGTGTAAAAGTAGATCTAAAACTGACTGCTTAACCCCCTTCTTCAGTACTCCTTGGGGGTATTTATACTACTCCTAGTAAAATAAAAGAATTACAAAAGTGAAAAAGAAAAATTACATTTTGGAGGGAAAAGAAAACACTCAATAAGCGTGACTTCTCAGCTGGCGTGTGGCTGGCGCTTTACTGGCGTGTCACGTGCCCTTCATTTCTGGCTTGGCGTGCCACGCCCAATCCTTCAAGTGGCACACTCATCTCTCTATCAACCTTGGCGTGCCACGCCTTCGAACTCAAGTGGCACGCCATAGTGGAATTCTTGTGTTGGCGTGCCACACCTTCGAACTCAAGTGGCACGCCCTTTGCCTTTTTCACTTCTCTTTGCCTCTGAAAACTTGAACTAGCGTGCCACGCCCATGGTCTGACGTGCCACGCCCTTGCTCTATGCTTGGCTAGGCTTCTCTGGAAAGTTGAACTAGTGTGGCACGCCTAGGGTCTGGCGTGCCATTCCCCTTTGTGAGTGAGTGGTTCCTCTGTTTGGCGTGCCACGCCATGAACTTAAGTGGCACACCCCAATGCTTCTTTGCTCTCTGAATGACACTGGCGTGCCACGCCTGGGACTCAAGTGGCATGCCTAAGTGAAGAATAGTGAGTGGCGTGCCACGCCTTTGATACCAAGTGGCACGCCCCATGTAATTGACCTCCTTCATCCTCTCTAGAAACTTATACCAGCGTGCCACGCCTAAAGGTTGGCGTGCCACGCCCATGATCTTGTCTTGGTTCCAGTAGTTGGCGTGCCACGCCTCAGCCTTCAAGTGGCACGCCATAGTGACATGCTTGGGTTGGCGTGCCACGCCTTCGATACCAAGTGGCACGCCCAGTCCTTGCTTTTGTTACCTTTGTGCATTGGCGTGCCACGCCTGGTTGCTCAAGTGGCACGCCTAAGTGAGGGTGAGAGGTTGGTGTGCCACGCCTTCGACTTCAAGTGGCACGCCCAGTCTTCAATTGCCTTCATCCCCTTCTCTGGATTATTGTACCAGCGTGCCACGCCATGCTGTTCAAGTGCCACGCCCATGGATTGTGAACTCTTCAAGCTTGGCGTGCGACGCCTGGGTTCTCAAGTGGCACGCCCAAGTGACTTCTTAGAGCTGGCGTGCCACGCCTTCGATACCAAGTGGCACGCCATAGTGGAGGTTCTTCTTGGAATGGTGAGTTGGCGTGCCACGCCCCTTTGCTCAAGTGGCACGCCCATAGTAGTTGATGGGTCAGGCGTGCCACGCCCAACCTGGCGTGCCACACCCCTTTTGTGTCCTCCATTGTAGCTCTCTGGAATTTTGTATTAGCGTGCCACGCCCAGTCCCTGGCGTGCCACGCCCACATGCATGCTTGGATCTCCCCTCTGGAATTTAGTACTGATTTTCCAAGCCCAGCTCCTGGCGTGCCACGCTAGTGCATTTTTGTGGCGTTTGCTCCCAAGTGGCACGCTAGTTTCACACGTCCAACTTCTTGTTTGTCTTCTACCCATTTTTGATGCCTTTTTCACCTGAAATTCAGCACAACTCATCTCAAAGTAGTGTACCATAATATTCATCAAATAATGCATGAATTGTACTGATCAAATGAGATTTATGCTCTTTTATGGTCTTCTTTATGCAAGAAGGAAAGGTAGATGATGCAAGTCATCAGTATTCAGCCATAAATTCTGCATATCATCTGCATTCTGTATTTTGTATTTTGTATTCTGCATTAAAAAAAAGAAGCACTCGACGCGCAAGCGTCGCTGACGCGTACGCGTCATATGTGCGTGCGAGAAAAATAAGAATTGAACAAAGAGTTGGGCAGGAGTGGTGCTGGTCGCGTGCGATGCGCACAAGCAGGACCACGCGTACGCGTCCCTCACGCGTGTGCATCACTTGCGATTTTACCAGTCCACGCGTATGCGTGACCCTGCAAATCGGCGTAAATGGGTGTATGGCCAGAGAGTTATGATGGTGTGGGGCTGGAATTATACCAGAAGCACAAGCCCCATCATGCGTACGCGTCCCTGACACGTGCATGATGACGAGTCATCTTAGCCTATTTTAACTAGTCTTTTTCTTTCGTTTTCATTAGAATGATGCACTTTCTTGAGCTACAAGCAAGCCAATTGAGTAGATTTTCATGTTTTCGTTGATTGAACCAACCATATATGAATTGATGCCATTTCATGAGGTTTTATGCTATATTTGTTGCATATTATGAAAGAATGAATATCTCATGATTTTGAGCATAGATTTGATGAGTTTGGTTGATTAATGATAGGTGAAGAAAGCTTGGAGAAAGGTTGAAGCAAAGAGGAATGGCTAGGAGTGAAGAGAGGACAATGGAATAAGTGAAATTGAACCAGGAAGCAAGAAGTTAGCCCCAACGTTAGCCCCCTAACTTGGAGGCTAACGTTGGAACTTGAAATTTCCTCCCTGGCCATCCCACGCTTGCGCCAACGTTAGCCCCCTAACTTGGAGGCTAACGTTGGAACTTGAAATTTCCTCCCTGGCCATCCCACGCTTGCGCCAACGTTAGCCCCCTAACTTGGAGGCTAACGTTGGCGCCACTAGCACTAGACAAGGCCAACGTTAGGGTCAAAGTTAGACCCCTAACATTGGCACCAACGTCCATACCAGAAAAATGTGTTGTCTGCTATGAAAAGTTGGAGCCAAAGTTAGACCCCTAACTTTGGCTCAAACTTTTGGTCCAACTCTTGCTAACCTCAAAACCGATTCAATTGGTTCACTTCAGTTCTTCTCCAAACTTCAAGAGCAATCAACAAAGGCCTCTTTCAACCCAATTCCACCAAGAGCAAAGGCCCAACTCAAGGCTTGAAGATCATTTTTGAAAGTGTATAAATAGGATAGAATTCAAGTTATTCGGGGAGCTTTCCTTTTAAAGTCACAAAACCATCAACCAAATCTTGATTCGCTTGACTAAATCAACCACTAAACTAAAATTGCTCAATCCTTCAATCCCTGTGGGATCGACCTCACTCCCGTGAGTTTTTATTACTTGATACGACCCGGTACACTTGCCGGTTATGTTTGTGTGTTTTGGGAGAGATTTATTTTTCATCCAAAATAACTCATCAAGTTTTTGGCGCCGTTGCCGGGGATTGATTAGATTAACAATGATTAAGTGAGGTGGTGATTTAGATCAAGCACTTTTTCTTTAATTTTTGACTAACCCGCCAACTGTTTGATACTTTGTGTCAACTGATCCTTCAATCATATCCTGGTCTGAATATGCTCTATCTTCACTTGAATTGGTTGTGACTGTGCAGATCATGGAAGGGAACTCAACAAATTCTAGCAATCATGAAAGTAATACCCCCACCTTGGATGATAATATAACCCATAGTTCGAAGCAACTATCCATAGCCATGAATGATGTTGCCCAATGGTTTGAAGCTTTTCCACAAGGAAGCATTATCAGATGGGAAGAACTGATGAATGGACTCCTAGTCAAATTTAACCCATCACAAAGAGTTGTTAAGCAAGAGACAGAAGTGCATCCATTAGAGAAAGAAATTGAAGGTGCTCGTGCAGTAATAAGCCAAAACAAGCAGATGCATCAGCAGACTCTACAACAATTAGATATGATGGCTAAAAAAATCATTGAGTTGAGACATGCTGTAGTACATACATACAACCTAACCCAAAGCTCATATGGGTGTAATCAAGTTGAACAAAGCTTTGGGGCCATTAACCGAGAGCAACAAAGCTATGAGCAACTACAAGCCCCAAGCAATCACTCTAGCATGCTCCAGAACAGGCCTCAGAATGATGTGTACAATCCACCTTGGAGAACTCATTCTAATGGGAGGGGGTTGAGAACCAAAACCAAAGACCAAGGGACTTCAACTGCAACAATCCCAATTTCAAAAATCAACTTAAAACACACCCCCCACAACAACAATCACACACACTTCCAATCCCGTCCTACCTCACCATTCACTCAAAATGACCTTCATCAACCACCACAGTTGCCACAACCACTTCCAACCTTTCAAAGGATCTATATTCTAGAAATGTTGATGAAGAGGTCCATAAAAATTCAAGAAATGATGGCAATAGAGCGGGAAGAAATAAAGAAGCATCAAGAGATGATAAGCAAGAATCAGGAGGCTTCACTCAGAAGACTTGAAAGGCAGGTGGAACAACTAGTGCAAAACCTTGCTGAATTGGGTGAGAAAAAGGGGACTCTGAACCCAAAGAGCCATGAAAAGGATACTGTGTTGAAAGAAAAGAGAGTCATGGAGGAAAATAAGAAGGCTATGGAAAGAGAAATATAGGGAAGGAAGCCCATAGCAAGAGGAGGAAACATGAGGCAACAGAAGCCTCAACTTCCGTGAGCACAGAGTGAAGGATGTCAAGCTAGTGACAATAAAAGAGCGCTTGTTGGGAGGCAACCCAACCCGAGGTAGTTTTCTGTTCATAACTATTTTAATAAATTTAACACCTAATACCTTAAAACCAACTGGTTTAGGAGTATTGATTGAAAGCTTATCTAAAGAGCCGCTTTGAGACATGATAT
>NC_029793.2:89015570-89026567 GCF_000816755.2 Arachis ipaensis
TCAAAGCACAGAAACTATAAGCTGCTTCAAGGTGATTACATATAAAGAGATCTCCATGGTACCATTTGGATGAAAATCCTAAAGACCTACGACTCCCAATATGTAAGGACTAGTGAGCACTGAAGCCCTTGCATGAGCATATGATTTAGAGTTCACCCCACTGATACTTGATCACTTCACTCACTGCACTTTACAAGTGTTCCTCAATCCATCTTAATTGAAAGAATCTCTGAACATAATTCATTTCTTGCTTGGGGACAAGCAAGCTTTAAGTTTGGTGTTGTTCTGCTTCATATCCGGTTCAATCCCAATTCCCTTTTCCTCTTCTGTTTAATGCAATTTAATTTTTCCTTGTTTAATTTCTGCAAACCCACGTCCCAATCCCCTTTACATTTCAAGCAATTTACATTCCTTGCACTTTAAGATTCCGCAATTTACATTTCTTGCACTTTACGTTTCTGCCATTTAATTTCTTGTTCTTTAAGTTTCAGCAATTTATTTCTTGTTCTCTTTGAAATTTTGAAATTTAATTCTGCAAGTCACAAAACCATCAACCAAATCTTGATTCGCTTGACTAAATCAACCACTAAACTAAAATTGCTCAATCCTTCAATCCCTGTGGGATCGACCTCACTCCCGTGAGTTTTTATTACTTGATACGACCCGGTACACTTGTCGGTTATGTTTGTGTGTTTTGGGAGAGATTTATTTTTCATCCAAAATAACTCATCAGTGCACGTCGTTTTCCCAAAAGGGCCATCCATGCGTGCGCGTGCCTGATGCGCATGCGTCGTTTGCCATTTTTGCTCCACACCCAGAGCGAACAGAGAGTTGTGCACACGCGTTGATGCCTTTGCGTGATTCACACAATCCAAGGCATGCGTACGCGTGCCCGACGCTTACGCATCACAATTCAATCTGTGCGACCCACGCGTACGCGTCGCATGCGACGCACAATTAAACCACATCAACGCCTGATTTCAAATTATCTCCTCCCCAATCCTAATTCTTTTCAATCCTACTTCTTTCTTCTTCCTTCTTCCTTATCTTTTCTTCCTTATTCTTTCTTCATATTTGTTACTTTCTTCTTTCCTTCTTCATCTTCTTCATCAGGTTTCTTTTCTTTTCCCTCTTTTACTCTTTCATTATTATATTAATTTATGTTTCTTTCTTCTTTATTTTTTTTTAGTTTCATTATCCATGGTTTCTTTTTCTTTTCTTTTTCTTGCATTTTTATGTTGTTATTGGAGTTTTATTTGGATATTACCTTACTATACTGAAGCTCGTGGTTATTATGAGGAGTGATTTGACAATTGATACTTTAATTTGGCTCTCATATACATTTGGATTATATTATTTTCATCCCTACTTTAACCTACTCACCAAGTGTTTGTGAAAAAGCACATATGGCATCTTGACCTCTATTTTGTTTTACACTTTTACTTGAATGCCTCTTCTTCCCAACACTTGCCCTCCACATGTATTTGGGATTATCATTCACAATTGTCATCATCTAAAGTGCTCTTTAATTTGGCATATTTAATTATTGATGCTTGAGTTATGCCTCTCATGCCTCTTTTTGCATGCTTTTAACCTCTTGCATCTAATTACTATGAATTTCCTTTTTGCTCTTAATTGAGGTCTTACCTGCATGTTGTAACTACCATGTATTTAAGCTATTATATTTTCTTTGGCATTCATTATTACTTGGAATTTCTTCCTTCTGGTTCCTTGTTTATCTATATTTAACAACCTTCCTCTTTCCTTCCTCCTTAGGCATGGGTACCAAGAAAGGAAAGGAGAAGGCCACTGACAAGACACCAGTAAGGAGAGGAACCAAGAGAGTTCCATCTAAAGCACTTCCATCTACAAGCGTAAGGCCACCAACAAAGCGGGTGAAGAGGATCATTAAAGTAGATGAATCTGAAAAAGCCTTTCCTGCACGAGACTCCACACAGTTTGCTAACCGTTATTGCGAACAGATGTTCCCCATCCTAGCCGAGAGGAACTACAACAATGAGCATCTGCTCATTATCCCGACACACTTTGTTGATTTTGTGGAGCCCCAAATTGAGAGGAGACAGTGGGGATTTTTGAGGAGATAGCCACGAAAAGCCAACTTATCATGGGTTGTTGAATTCTACTCCAACTTCTACTCGCCTACCCTACAGGCTGTCTATGTTCGTCAGTGACAAGTCCTTGTCTCCGAGAGTGCCATCCAGAGCATACTGGACCTTCCCCCCAGTCCTGAGGGATTGGATGCATATCAAGAGGCCTCTCTTAAGTGCCAGATGTATTAGTTTGACTGTGATAGCGTCCTTGGAGTTATTGCCCGACCTGGCAGCACCTGGATTTATAGGCCGCATCGGTCAAAACCCAAGAGCATCTCCGCCCAGTCACTCACCTTGGAGGCTCGCGTGTGGGCACAGATTATATCCCACTATGTTTTTTTGAGCACTCATGAATCGACCTTCACAGCAGACATGGCTGTTCTTCTCTGGTGCATCCTGACAGAGCAACCTCTCAACCTGCCCTGACACATCCGACAAGCAATGGGACATGTACAGATTGCGGGTAACCTGCCTTTCCCCGCCTTGGTTTCAGATTTAGTCTCTGCAGCAGGTGTGTCCTATCGGGCAGGAGACACGAAGGTCATGATCCCTAGGACCGACCAGTATGTCCCGAATGGAAAGTACATCAAGCCACCAGTTTCCTCTGCGAGCCGACCTGCTATCCATCCTTGGATACTCCTCCCTCTTCCACTCCACCATCATCCACACCACAAGCACCATCCACCCATCTGATGTTCCTACAGATCCTTGAGAGGTTCGACCGGCAAGACCGGTGGATGGAGCAAATGGAGCGCCATAACAAGCGCTGATACAACTATCTGAAGGAACTCATAGTTGGTACACACCCACCTCCAGAACAGAAGGATAACCTAGACTCCCCTTCATCCAGTAGTACAGAGAGCCATGGCAAACCAGACACTGGAGACGATACTTCCAGCCCTACCTTACTCCTAACTAATGGCACGGAGGACCGTGCCAAGCCTTAAGTGTGGGGAGGTCAGTCCTTGACTTCCGAAGGTAACTTCTCTCTCTTAACACCAACATTTGAATTTTTCTTTTGTTAAATAGGATAGATTGCATGATAATAATTGTTTGCATGTATGTTTTGCTTGGTTGAAGTAATAAATTTCTCTTTCAAGACCCTTTTTATAGCATTACACTAATTTAAATTGAAAATTTGTGTTAAACTTGTTTGAAGACTGTAAATTGGAACATGAACTATAGCTAAGAACACACAACCTGTGAGATTTGAGATTAATCATATGGTTACACTATTTAACCATAACATTCCATTCTTGTGTGTTCCCTTCTCTATGATTGTAATCTATGTTTTGTTCCATTCTATATGTCCATTGTTTAGTGTATTTACATGCTTGCATATGATTGAGGCCATCATTTGTTATTAGCTCACTTATCCCAAATAGCATACCCTTTTAATTACCTTTGTTTGCCACTTTGAGCCTTTGATGACAGGGCATTTTGGCCAGTTTTTAAGTTAACGTGAACTCTAATGTGGAAGTAAAGAAATGGAGCCAACGTTAGTGACACTTAACATTATCACTAACGTTGGACCAAGATCATGAGTGGCCATGTTAGAGTCCATGTTAACTTAGTTAATGTGGCCTCTAACGTTAAGAAGAAAGGGGGGGAGCCAACGTTAGTGACACTCAACATTGTCACTAACGTTGGCCAAAGCACATTAAGCCACGTTAACTCCCACGTTAACCTAGTTAACGTGGAAGCTTACGTGAAGGAACAAAGTGGTCGACAACGTTAGTGACGCCCAATATTGTCACTAACGTTGGAAGAACACAAGCCCCCAATGAGCCACGTTGACTCCCATGTTAACCTAGTTAACGTGGAAGCTAACGTGAAGAAAGAAGGTGATCGCCAACGTTAGTGACACCCAACATTGTCACTAACGTTGGAAAGAGCCACACATGCCACCATAAGCCACGTTAACTCCCACGTTAACTTAGTTAACGTGGAAGCTAACGTGGATAAGGGAAAGATGAGCCAACGTTAGTGACACTCAACTTTGTCACTAACGTTGGAGATGGCTAGCAAGGCCACGTTAGAAGCCACGTTAACCTAGTTAACGTGGACTCTAACGTGGAAAATAGGGGCAATTTGGAACGTTATTGACAATGGTAAGTGTCACTAACGTTCTCGAAGGATGGCAAGCCTACGTTAAAAGAGCCACGTAAACTAAGTTAACGTGGACTCTAACGTAGGGAAGGGGGAGGCTTCTCAACGTTATTGGGAAAGTTGAGTCCCAAAAACGTGTGCGAAGGACATAGTGGAAACGTTAGTGGCAACGTTTGTGCCACTAATGTTGAGGTTAACGTGGCTTTTAACTTTAGTGAGGAACGTTAGTGAAAAAGATGATTGTCACTAACGTTCTCGAATCCATATTTTCACTGAACGTTAACACCACTAACTTCCTGAACCAAAGCCCCTGCCCACTTCATACTTTCTCTCTGCAAGTAAAAGCTAAGCCCAATGAAGAAGAGAACTGCTTCAAACTCAAGATCCAAAGGCCCAAGACTTGAAGAATCAACTAGAAGAATAGAAGAGTAGTATATATAGGAGTAGCTTTGAAATATTTTGGGGAGTTGGAAATTATAGGGAGACTCTTAGCATAGGAACTACTCTCTGTATTTACTTTCTCTGCACTTATAAGTTTTCATCATGTATTTTCCATCTTTGTTTTCATTTTCCAGAGCTATGAACAACTAAACCCCTGTCATTGGGTTAGGGAGCTCTGTTGTAATTTGATGGATCAATACTAGTTTTCATTATTCTTCTTCTATCTTTTCTCTTGATTTTACTTGAAAGCTTTCGATCTTCATCCAATTGAGTAGTTATCTTGAAAAAGAAGCTATTCATACTTGGATCTCTTCTGAACCTTGAAAGAGGAATGAAAAGATCAAGCTAGAAATGCTTTCTCATGCTGGACCAAATTGGGTTTGGGTGGATATGTGACTATAATGCTCTCAACAATTGGTTTGGAAAATGCATGTGGTATAATCAGTGACCATACTTCATCTCTTCTCATGAGCAATTGACCAAGGAATTGTCTATTGATCAAGATTTGAGAGATTGAATTACAAGAAATTGTAATTCAATCACTTAAGATTACCAAGGAGATCAATGAGTGCATTGATTGAGGAAGAGATGAAAATGAAATTGATCCGGAGAATACAATCTTACCCATTCTCTTTAATTTCTGTTATTTACTTTAATGAGCAATTTCCCCATTCCCATTTACAATTCTGCAATTTACCTTCAGTCATTTACTTTCAGATCTATAATTCTAGCATTTACTTTCCTGTCAATTACCTTCCCGCCATTTTATTTTCTGCAATTCTCAACTCAAATTCTGGATTTGCTCAACTAGAACAGTCCTCTAATTAAAGTTGCTTGATCAATCAATCCTTGTGGGATTTGACCTCACTCTATTGTGAGTTTTTACTTGACGACAAATTCGGTACACTTGCCGAAGGAAATTTGTTGCGAGACAAGTTTTCCGTGCATCAAGTTTATGGCGCCATTGCCGGGGATTGATTGTGCATCAACAATGATTAGATTGGAGGATAACTAGATTGAGCATTTTATTTTTGTTTGATTTAAATTTCTGTTTTAGTCATTTACTTTCTGTTTTAGATAACTTCTTCCCTTCCCCTTACTTTTTCTTTGTTATTTACTATTCATCTCACTAACCCACTAACTGTTTGATATATTGCATTACTCACACTAACAGTAATTCTGACAGATATACTTTCTGCACCTATTCTCTTTGCTTGTACTTATTGGTTGTATGCAGGGAGAAGAAGCGGGGCTTCAACTTCCTTTGATTCTAAACCTGAGAGAACCTTCCTTAGACTAAGGAGGGAGGCAAGAGAAAAACGTGTAGTTGGTGCTGAAGAAGAGGAGGAACACTTTGAGGAATACTTTGAACCAAACATGGAAAGCCTTGATCAAAGACGCCCAAATCCAAACAATGCAGCCACCCAACACTTCACATCTAGACCATATCAACACCCCCAAAATAATTGTCATCATTTGATGAAAGAATCTCAAGGATTGAGAATCTACTTGAAGGCCTAAGCAAGGAGATTCAAGACAACAAGGTCTTCAATGAGGAAGTGCGAGCCAGTTTCAAGAACCAGGGAGACACAATCAAGAGGTTGGAATCTCAAGTAGGATATCTCTCTGAGCAAATTTCCAAACCCACAAATGGATTCCCAAGTGACACAGAGAAGAATCCGAGAGGTGAAACAAAGAAGGTAAGATGGGAAGATTGCAAGATGGTCACTATAAGTGATAAGGAGACTGAGGACAAGCCAAGCAAGCTGTCAGAACAACCTGAAGATACCTCAGTAGAGGAGGTGGAAAAAGATTACCAAGAACCAGAAATCTCAAAATAGGAGTTGCTGAGACTCTATGCACCTTTTCCCCAACTGCTCAAGGGACCTGTGGAGAGGAGAATATACTCAAGATTTCTTGACTTATTTGCATCTCTGCATGTGAAAATACCATTCATCAAGACTATCCAACAAATACCTACATTCATCAAGTACATGAAGGAGTTGCTTCCCAGGAAAAGCTCACTCAAGGGAGGCCAAACTATAGTGATGAACAAGGAATGCAGTGCCCTCATTCAAACGCAGTTACCTACAAAAAGAAAAGATCCAGGGAGTTTTCATGTCCCCTGTGCCATAGGAGAAACAATGTTTGATAGAGCACTCTGCAATTTGGAGCAAGCATCAACTTAATGCCTCTATCCCTGGTGAAGAGGCTGCAGATCAATGAGATATTACCCACAGATGTAGTCATCAGGCTGGCTGACAAAACTCAAAAACAAGCAAGAGGGGTGGTGGAAAACGTGTTGTTAAAAGTGGGAAAATACTTTCTTCCCGCAGACTTTGTCATCTTGGACATGGAAGAGAGTCACACTCACCCAATCATATTGGGAAGACCATTCCTAGCTACAGCCAGAGCACTCATAGACGTGGAGCGAGGGGAGCTAATATTGAGGATCCATGATGAACAACTCAGCTTCAATATCTTCAAACTCTCCCAAGAAATAGACCAAGAAAACAAAGAACTAAGCAATGATCATAACGGGATGCTGACAGAGGAAACAAGCACTGAGGCACCACCAACACATCTGAGAACCCCACTGAATGATGAACAAGGCAAATAGCAATCGTCACAGCTCAAGGAGAAGCTGGAGGAACCTAAACCACCAGAGGCAAGTGAAGACAACACCAAAATTCACTTAAAAGAAGAAGTCGCCAAGAGCAGGGAAGCATCAAAAGGGACAAAGAAGAAGGTACCAAGGGGGTGGAGGAACAAGAAGATCCCTACAGAAGGCTTCTCTCCAGGAGATAAAGTGCCATGGTGCCACCAAAATGCATAAAGGGATACACAGTTAGTTAGTTAGTTGGAGTTCATGAATAAACAATCTAATCTTTTCTTCTCTTTATTATTTTAGCCGTAAAAAAGCTAAATTGATTTTTTTATGATATTTCTTACTTTCTTGTTTGATCTTTATAGGGAAAGGAAAGGAGCATTAAAAGAGATTGATTGGACAATTTAATGGGAAAGGTTTGGCCACTTCATGAAGAGGGCACTACACACGTGCCTCAAGGGGGAATGCATTGGGAATGGTTGCCATGCAACATTAGAGGAAGAACAAACTTGGAAAGTGAACCAACTCCATCATAAAGTTGAGAATCCTCGTGCTTACTCCATATAAAACCCCATCTGTTCATCATACACCAATCCCATCAATCCACACCTTTCATCTCTTCATCACTTCTCTATATAAGTGAATCAAATCCACACCATCTCCACATTCGAAATTCATACCCCTTGCACTTCACTTTCCAGCAACCAATTCTTCAACTTCCCACTCTCTAAATCCCACATCTCTTCCCTTCACTACACCCTTTTGCTTTAACTTCATTCATGGCATCATCAAGCTCCAAGAGGCAGAAGAGGAAGGAACCAACGGAGAACATTCCCTTCGACGAGAAGAGATTCAAGACTGCCTTCCATGAACGAGAATTTGAGCGGATAAAGCTCAAAAAGATACTGCCCGAGTTAACCTTCCAAATCAATGAAGACGAATGCCCACAGATTCGGGAGAAGATTGAAGAAAGAGGGTGGCAATTGCTCACCAATCCAGAGGGGAAGATCAATGCAAACCTCATTAAAGAGTTCTACGCAAATGTGGTCAGAGAAGACAAAACCAGAGACCCAACCTTCAAAAGCTATGTAAGGGGAAAGGAGGTAGACTTCAGCCCAAATGCTATAATAAGAACTCTTCACCTGAAATCACCACACTTTGATGAGCCTAGCTATCATGCAAGGATAAGTAAAACCCAAGACAATGATGAGCTCACCGAGATAGTGACTGACATCTGTGTTATAGCAGCTGACTGGGAGAGGTATGGAGATGGGAGACCTCAGTTCATCAAGAGGGGAGACCTTAGCCCAGAATCCAAGGGGTGGTTTGAACTCGTGAGGAGGTCTATTCTCCCTGCTGCAAATAATTCAGAGGTAAATATTAATCGAGCAACTATGGTACATTGCCTAGTACAAGGTGGAGAAATCAACGTGCATGAACTTATAGCTAAGGGAATTTAAGATTCAGCTGAGAAGCTTGAATCAGGTGCCAGGCTTTGGTACCCCAGCACCATTCTCCGATTGTGCACAAAGGCCAAGGTGGTCTTTGAAGATAGTAATCCAGACTGGGTTAACCCAGGGAGGCTAATGACAACCCATCGTATGGCCTATACTACACCTGCTCAGCAACAAAGAAGGCCACAAATAGGGAAACTAAAAGCAAAGGAAGGAGCTCACCAAGAGGAGTCTCATCAGGAAGAATATCAACAGGGATAGCATCCTTACCCAGCAGATTTGAATATGAATCACCTTCTAAGAGCTATCGAAGATTTGGGGATGAGACATATGGAAGGACAAGAGCAAATATTGAACTGGATGAGCCAACAAGAAGAGTGGAAGAAACAACAAATGGAGCAGCAACAGGAACAATACTTCCAGCTCACTCAAACCATCCACCAAGTTACTGAGAGGCAAGAACGTCAAGATAAGCATTTGCAGGAACTCAATCAGCCGCAAATAGCCCAGATGAAAGCATTCAATGAGTTCACTGTACTTAATGAAGGACGGCAACTACATCGGGAGGAGTTCAACGTCAACACTCAAGCCAAGTTGAACTATATGTCCAGTAATATGCATCATCTACACTATGCCATC
Organism: Arachis ipaensis; assembly: GCF_000816755.2. Classification (NCBI taxonomy): domain Eukaryota; kingdom Viridiplantae; phylum Streptophyta; class Magnoliopsida; order Fabales; family Fabaceae; genus Arachis; species Arachis ipaensis. The sequence goes on from NC_029793.2 coordinate 89,024,933, forward strand.
CCTACATATGATGAGGTCCAAAAAGATTTTGTAGAACAAGAAGAGAGAAAAGTGAAACAGCAAAAGGAAACACTCAAGAAGAAGATGGAAGATGGTGGTTTCTAGAAGAAGCTGCTTGGAAAAGGCAAGGGAAGTGGGAGCACAAGCAATCAAGAAGGAGAGCATGGACATCCACAAGAGTAAAAGGTGGTGGAGTTCCTTCTTTGGTCCATCTTTCTCTATGCTTTAAATAAGGAAGATCTTGTATGAAATAGAACTTGCTTCCATTTCAGTTTAAACATTTCTAAATTCTTTCTTTTAAGTTTTTGTTGAAAAGGTTTATGATATCTAGTCCTCATGTCACTGCATCCTTACTTTGCTTACTTGTATGTTTGTCCCTTTAAATCAAATAAAAAGAGAATGAGTGCTTTTAAAAGACCAGAGAAGAGTTCATAATATGGAGTAAGTCCATGAGTTTGTGGTGTGGTCATAAGTTAGCTAAGTTGGTTCAACCATAAGGTGGAAAGATAACTATCTGTCATGAATACTATGCTTGAGACACACCCCATGAGATTAGATAAATAAGAAGATCCTAATAAGAAAAAGGAAAAGAATAATCAAAGTTGAGGAATAAAAGAAAAATAGTAAGCAATAAGGCTAGGCACCAATAGTTTTAATCTTGAAGCATGTGTCTGTGGTGCTCCTGTGTGAGGGATCTACTTGGATGAATAAGCTCTTAGGGGTGCCTTATCACTTGGTAACTTGGGTTAACTAACCCGGGATTATCAGCTGAAAGTCCACTATCAAGAGTAACCCTCACCACAGAGCATTTAGTAACCCAAAGAGGTGCTGGACACCAAGGTCTCAAGAAAAGAAAATAAATAAACTCTGTGCCTGTGGTGTGCATGTATGGGGGAGAGACTTGAGCAAGTAAGTCCTTAGGGGTGCTTCAACACCTAGCACCTTGAACCAACTGGTTCGGGAGTGTTGGCTGAAAGCTTATTTTAAAGAGTTGCCCCCTTACAGAGCACTTAGCTTAAGAACAAAAATAAGCCCTCAAATAACAATAAAAGGATCAATGAATAAAAGTCTCATGGGATGCAATAACAAGTGAGTATTCTAGGACATGATAAAGGTCTGAAAGCCAGGAATAAGCCTAAGTTGCTATGCATGAAACCACCATAAAACCAGGGACATGACTTCCACAAGAATGACCCATTTCTCTTGGCATTCCATTCATCATTCTCTTGTTCCAGTACTTGCTTAGGGACAAGCAAGCTTTAAATTTGGTGTTGTGATGCCAGGGCATTTTGGCCAGTTTCACTGACCTTTTCTTTACTATTTTAGGGTAGTTTCATGCATTTTCTTAGGAAATAAGCTAGTTTTGGGTAGATATTCACTTACATCTTGATTCAAACATATTGGGCACTTTACATGATTTCATGAGGATTTTGCATGAATTTAAGGACAAAATTGGATGTTGCATTTCCCATTACTTGGACTAGAACTTTGATGCACGTTATTGCTTGATTTCAGGACAAAGGAAGCAAAGAAGAACCACATTAGTGGCTACGTTAGTTACACTAATGTTAACACTAACGTGGAATGGGAGTAACTTGCAAAGTTAATGAGAAAAGTGATTGCCAATAACGCTCT
>NC_029793.2:89026689-89037014 GCF_000816755.2 Arachis ipaensis
TAAACGTAAAAAAAAAAAGGGGGGGGGGGGGAGCCAACGTTAGTGACACTCAACATTGTCACTAACGTTGGCCAAAGAACATTAAGCCACGTTAACTCCCACGTTAACCTAGTTAACGTGGAAGCTAACGTGAAGGAACAAAGTGGTCGACAACGTTAGTGACACCTAACATTGCCACTAACGTTGGAAGAACACAATCCCCCAATGAGCCACGTTGACTCCCACGTTAACCTAGTTAACGTGGAAGCTAACGTGAAGAAAGAAGGTGATCGCCAACGTTAGTGACACCCAACATTGTCACTAACGTTGGAGATGGCTAGCAAGGCCACGTTAGAAGCCATGTTAACCTAGTTAACGTGGACTCTAACGGGGAAAATAGGGGCAATTTGGAACGTTAGTGACAATGGGAAGTGTCACTAACGTTCTCGAACCCATATTTTCACTGAACGTTAACACCACTAACTTCCTGAGCCAAATCCCCTGCCCACTTCATACTTTCTCTCTACAAGTAAAAGTTAAGCCCAATGAAGAAGAAAACTGCTTCAAACTCAAGATCCAAAGGCCCAAGACTTGAAAAATCAACTAGAAGAACAGAAGAGTAGTATATATAGGAGTAGCTTTGAAATATTTTGGGGAGTTGGAAATTATAGGGAGACTCTTAGCATAGGAACTACTCTCTGTATTTACTTTCTCTGCACTTCTAAGTTTTCATCATGTATTCTCCATCTTTGTTTTTATTTTCCAGAGCTATGAACAACTAAATCCCTGTCATTGGGTTAGGGAGCTCTGTTGTAATTTGATGGATCAATACTAGTTTTCATTATTCTTCTTCTATCTTTTCTCTTGATTTTACTTGAAAGCTTTCGATCTTCATCCAATTGAGTAGTTATCTTGAAAATTGATCAAGATTTGAGAGATTGAATTACAAGAAATTGTAATTCAATCACTTAAGATTGCCAAGGAGATCAATGAGTGCATTGATTGAGGAAGAGATGAAAATGAAATTGATCCGGAGAATGCAACATCTCCTAAGCCCAATGAACTCCCCATTTCTGATCTTACCCATTCTCTTTAATTTCTGTTATTTACTTTAATGAGAAATTCCCCCATTCCCATTTACAATTCTGCAATTTACCTTCAGTCATTTACTTTCAGATCTATAATTCTAGCATTTACTTTCCTGTCAATTACCTTCCCGCCATTTTATTTTCTGCAATTCTCAACTCAAATTTTGGATTCGCTCAACTAGAACAGTCCTCTAATTAAAGTTGCTTGATCAATCAATCCTTTTGGGATTCGACCTCACTCTATTGTGAGTTTTTACTTGACGACAAATTCGGTACACTTGCCGAAGGAAATTTGTTGCGAGACAAGTTTTCCGTGCATCATCCTTTTAATCACCTTCTGTTCTATATTTTACCACATCACTAGCCTTAAGTGGAAAAATAATTAATTACCCCAAGTGAATCTTTGGTTAGCTTAAGATAGAGATTGTGTATTAATTAAGTGTGGGGAATTGTGGGAACTTGGGTTGATGAAAGTGTACAGTATTTTATTAACAAAAGTATTGGAAATTTGGGTGCATGCTCATGTGAGCCCAGAAAAAATTAAAAAGTCATGTGCATTGATATGTTATGTTTACTTTTATATTTTCAATAAAAAATAAAAAAAATCAAACAAAAAATATTCAAATAAATAAATAAATAATGGGACAAAATTACCCCAATGTTAAGTTTAATGAAAGATCAATGCATATGTGATAAAATTAAAAGTGATGCATGAGTATGTGATACAAAAGTGGGAATTTCGGGTAGCTAGGCATGACTTTAGAATTACATAGAGTGTGTGTGTATGTCAGGTGAAAGCTTAGGTTAATCAAAGATTCATATTTTAGCTCACTTGGCCATACATATATCCTCACCCTTACCTTAGCCCCATCACAACCTTGAAAAGACCTCATGATGTTTGCATTGGTATACTAAATTTTTGTTGATTGGTTAGATGAAGAACAAAGTCTAGAAAGCATGACTAGAGAAGAATAATGCATCAATAATGCATCAAGAACCGCAACTACTTAATAAATTTGTAGCCGTTCGGGAAACGCAGGCAATTCTCCGCTGTAATTGCCCATTTCTGTTGTAGTGTTTCTTCAGGTCAACCTCTAGGAGGGTCACAATACAAAATATACAGTGTGGAGAAATCTAACTACATATACAACATAGCCTAAACACATAACATAACAACTCAAAGGTGACATCTTTACTTGGACAGAAAATCTCTAGACGCTCAACAAGGTGCCTCTTGACCTGTATCTGAAAATCAACAATATATGTATGGAATGAGAACTAGAGGTTCTCAGCATGGTAAAGGTGCCTGCATAGATAATAAATAATGTCCTGGAAAAGCTAGAGGCATCCTAGAACTCTGATAAACCAGTATTTTATAGTTTATCTTGTGCGCAATTGAGTGGTTATATCAAGTCTTTGCACACTTATTCATATATTTGGCATGATTTTACAATTCCTTTTCAATTTTGTTATATGATTGAAAACTTGTTTCCTAAGCCTTTAAATTGTGTATTTTTAATTCCCCTTAATACCATTCGATGCCGAGATCTGTGCGTTACGTGTTTTCAGGCTATAAAGGGCAGGAATGGCTTAGAGGATGGAGAGGAAGCTTGCAAAAATGGAAGGAACACAAGAAATAAAGGAGACAACCAGCGAGAAGTGACACGCACGCATGGCTCACGTATGCGCGTGAAGCAGAGTTGGCACGGCAACACGTGCGCGTGCCTGACACATACGCGTGATACGCAAAGATGACCAGCGACGCGTACGCGTGACTGACGCGTACGCATGACATGCGCTACCTGCAAAAATCGCAGAAAATGCTGGGGGCAATTTTGGGCTGAGTTTGGACCCAGTTTTCGGCCCAGACACACAGACTAGAGCCAGGGGACAAGCAGAGACTCAACACACTTCCTCATTCGCATAGTTTTAGTTTTAGATTGGAATCTTAGAGAGAAATCACACTTCCTCTAGGTTTTCTTCACATTCATAGTTCTAATTTTTATGCTTTTTATGCTTTTGCTTTGGATATTGAGAAGAGTCACTTCCTCCATTGAAGTTTCTATTATTCTAGTTTGTTTCCTTATTCTCTTACTCTTTTATTGCCCATTAACCCTGTTCAGATAAGGATGTTTATGATTTTGGGATTTATTAATGCAAAGAACTATTTTTACCTTTAATTAATTTTCAGTTATTATTTTATTTAGTTTATCATGTCTTCTTCTTATTCTCTTTATATGCCTGTGAACGTTATATTCATGACAATGGAGTAGACTCCCAACTTGACTTGGGGATTGATTAAGAGGAGACCCTTGAGTTGAATTACTCAAGTGTTAATTTTAATTGGAAGTTGTTGGCCAGCTTTCCAAACACTAACGCTAATCCTTCCCAAGGGAGAGGATTAGGACTTGTGAATAGAAGTTGGCTTAATCACTTGACTTTCCTTTATTCGGTAAGGGTCAACTAAGTGAAAACAACAACTGCTTGATATTACACTTGGAAAAATCTAACAAGGATAGAACTTCCAATTAATCTACCCCCAGTCAATGCTTTTTTTTATTATATAAATTCTCTCGCTAATTTTCATTGCTTTAAATTACAATCATTTATTTTCCTGTTCTCCAACTCTTAAAATTTCTCGAAAAACTTCTGACTAATAAAATAGCACTCTTTTGTTAACTCGTTGGGAGACGACCTGGGATTTCTACTCCCAGTATTTTCATTCTAATTTTGTGACAACCCTTTTAAATTGATAAGCGGAATTTTCGTCAGTTAAGAACTGTACTTGCAACCCTGTTCTTATTATAAATTCTTAATTGGAAATTTTCCTCCCATTCAAACTCCAACACTCAGATTCTAACTTAAAGATTATACTAAACCAGAAATTCAGTAATCTATTTATAGGAATCTAGTTCTAATCTAACTCTGCACCTTCTGCTTCCCTCAAACCTGCTAATCTCTAGGTGCAATAACCCTCATCACACCTCCACCAAAAGAGAGTCTCTCAGAAATATACATACACATATAAATCAAACAAAGAAAGCATAGATAGAGTATAGATACATCAAGTAAACAAGCAGATAAACATCGCTAAGTAGTTAGGCAAACCAAAAACAAATGCACATTCAAGAAAAACATACAAATGCATATGATGTATGCCTGCCTATGGCTGATGAGTCTCATATGTCGGTTATATAGCCAAACCCAACATGTCCGGTAGCTAATCAAATACCCGGTCACATCTTGCGACAGAGAGTTAACAGGATATCGAGTTTCAACTTGGAGCAAGTGGTGACAAGCCACTAAATTCACCCAGGGAAACTCATGTCCCAAATAATTCAACTATATAAGTCATGCGGATATTTCAATCATAATTCATCAATGTCAACATCATTATCAATCATGTCTCATTTATCATTTACATTACCTCATCAAGTCAATCATTCGCTTCTCAAATCTCATTCGATGCCAAAACTAACTCCATCAACACACTTACTCGTATTATGTAGCCTAAAACCTAGCCAACAGATTTTAAATAGAATTTTCAGAGGTTTGGAAAAACTAGAGGAATGATTGATAGTTCAAAAATTGTGAATTTTCATCAAAACAATGATTTTGGAGGGTTACAAGCTTGCCGGAAAGGTCAAACAGTTAGAAACAAAGTTTTAATAAAAAACAGAGCATCGTGCGTATGCATGGTATTGTGTGTACGCACGTACCAGACGAACTTCCCTTCATGTGCGTACGCATCATAGTGTGCGTATGCACAACTTGCGAAATCCCCTGGGTGTGCGTATGCACACCCCATCGTGCGTACGCACGAATCTCACAACTCTGGTATGTGCGTGCGCACCATAGTGTTCGTACGCATGCATACTAAAAATTCTGGTTTACTACAAAATTATGTTTTAAACCTAAACTTCAAACGCATAACTTTTTCGTTAAAAATTATTTTTAGTCTATTCTTCGAATATTACAAATTTCATAGACCTAATTTTTGTTCAAAATAAGTTTTACAAAATTTGGAGGTCCAGAAACCAAGTTATGACCCACAGAAGTTGGTCAAAAATTATATTTTAACCAAAAACTCAAACCTCAAGTTTCCCAAACTTTTCAATTCAACAACCAACCAAATCTTAACCAAATTCATCTCAAGCCTTCTCATGACTCACTGAACACTATTCCATAAATTTTCAATTATTTTGTTACCCAAAGATACCAATGCTTCATTATCAACTCAACATCAAATTCATCACATATATGCATGTAAACAACAATGGTATCAAATTCAACCACTTCACTATCAAATTCAGCATCATACTCATTTCACACATACACATACATTAATCCCATTAAATTTAACCATTCAAACATTCAAGGCTATCCTAAGACAACTAACCAAAGTTGTCACGCAACATTATAAATTAATTACAAGATGTCAAAACCATACCTTGGTCGATTCTTTCATAAACCCGGAACACCTCAAAAACCTCTCCTCCACAAGCTTCAAGTATCCAAATGTCATATCAATAAGCTCAACCACCGAAATTTTGTTCCAAACCACCAATTGGACTCTCATTCAACATGAAACAAAATCTAATTCATACAATATCACTATAATTAACATAGGACTTACCAATTTTAATAATTCACAGGGGTTCAAGGGTTCCTTACCGTTCCCATGGGTTTATTGGATAAAATCCAACAATTTTCTATAGCTAATTTGATCCTAAAACATCAAAACATCACAATTCTCAATATCCACAAACCAAAATTTTCAAATTGAAAGGAGGAGAGGCTAGGTGAGTGATAATGAGAGAATTTATCGTTGATCTAGAATAAATCAAAGCAATAATCAATTCGTTGGTAGCATAGTCCAAACCAACAATGAACTCTCACAATCAAATGTTAAATTCGATACAAAATAACCGAGAGTAATTAAACCTCGGGTCGTTCTTCCCTAGGAGTTGCAATTAAGGTGCTCAATTATTGGCTATAGGGAAATGGGGGATTAAAAGGGAAAGCAATAAAAGCAATAAAACATGGAATTTAAATACTAAAAAGAGATCTTGGTGAGAATTGGGGGATTAAGGATTCCTATCCTAGTTGTGGACCACAAACATGGTAATTGTGTGTGAATTATTCCTAATTAGTCTATCCTAACATCAAGGATAAGTCAAAAGGGCATAATTGATTCCAATCCCTAAGTCCTAGTAAACACTAGTGGGTCACTTAGAGTCAACGGAAACCAAACCAATTAACAATCCTCACACAATGTGGAATGGACATCCACAACTTAATTTCACCCAAACAACCAATTTCTCGACCAAGAGTGTGAAAATTAAACATGCAAGAAAAGCAAGGAATGAAACAAGCATGTAAAGAATTAAAGTCAAAGCAATAAAATGCAAGGAAAGCAAAATTCAAATGCAAGAAACCTCTTGGCAAGGATTGGGAGCTAAGGTTACCTATCCTAGCCATTGACTACGAACACATGATGATTATGAAGAGTTAATCCTACTTCGTCAACCCTACATCGAGGATAAGTCAAATAGGCATAGTTGATTTCAATCCCTAAGTCCTAGTCAACACTATTGGGTCACTTAGAGTCAAGGGAAACCAAATCAACTAACTACTCTAATATATCAAACAAGAATGGATATCAATGACTCAAGGGTCACCAAAGTCATCAATTTCAAGCTAAGAGTGAAGAAAAACTATGTAAAAACTAAGCCAAGCATTTTGTCAAATACTTGGTGTGCATGAGAATAAAATAATATTAAATTGCATTGAAAATAAAATCTAACTACCAAATGCAAGAAAATCATAACAACAACTAAAGAAAGCAATAAATGATCATAAAAACATAAATTGTATTAATTGAAATTAAAATTAACAGAGTGTTCATAACATCAAAGTGACAAAATAAAGGAAATAACAAGAGAAATAAAGAAGATAAAGACAAGAAGGCATGAAAACATAAAGGAAACTACATCAAAACAAGAATTAAAGACTGAAATTAAAGGAAATTAAACTAAGCCTAACCTAATTCTAGAGAGAGGGGGGAGCTTCTCTCTCTAGAAACTAAGAGAAGAACATATAAAAGCTAAACCCAATTGTCCCCCTTCTTCCACATGAATTGGGGTTAAAATAGCTTCAAGAATGGGTTAGATTGGGTTCTGGAGGCCCAGAATTCGCCCCCAGCAATTTGCATTAATGAGCTCACGTGACTCGGGTCACACGTACGCGTCACCAAGCAAAATTCACTTCCACGCGTACACGTCGCCGAGCTCACACTTGTGTGCATGCACAGATTGCTAAACTTCCAAACTCCATTTCTTCACGGTTTCTTCCCTTTTGCATGCTCTTTTTCTCACTTCTTCAACTCATACTTGCCTTGGAAACCTAAAATCACTTAGCAAACGCATCAAGGCATCAAATGAGATTAAAGTGAATAAAATTTAGCAATTAAAAGGCCTAAAGAGCATATTTTCACTTTCAAGCACAATTTAGGAAGAAATCATGAAACTATGCTATTTCATTGAATAAGTGTAGGAAAAGTTGATTAAATCCACCCAAAAAGAGCAAATAAATACCATGAAATGTGGATTCATCACAGAGAAAATGCAACTTCCTTACCACTTCGTTTGGATGGTTTTAAAGAGTTTGGCACGGTGGTCGCATGGCCGCATATGGTGCGGCGATCGGAGGATTGTGGATTGAATGGGGTTAGGGTTATTGTTTGCTCCCCTTCCACCAATTCAGCATGATTGCCTTGTGATTTTAGGGAAGAATGGCCGAGTTCGAATATTTATATGGTGGGCATTGGGCCCGATTTGGGCCTGGTCTAACTAGTTTGACCTATTGGTTCGGTTTTGGGCCATGATGAGCGGATAATTTATACCCTTTTTGGCATTATTTTTACATAGTTTTTAGTATGTTTTAGTTTTTTTATTATATTTTTATTATTTTTTATTCAAAAATCACATTTCTGGAATTTACTATGAGTTTGTGTGTTTTTCTGTAATTTCAGGTATTTTCTGGTTGAAATTGAGGGACCTGAGCAAAAATCTGATTCAGAGGCTGAGAAAGGACTGCAGATGCTGTTGGATTCTGACCCTCCTGCACTCGAAGTGGATTTTCTGGAGTTAAAGAAGCCCAATTGGTTCACTCTCAATTTTGTTGGAAATTATACATCTTGGTCTTTCCAGCAATATATAATAGTCCATACTTTTCCCGAGATTTGATGGCCCAAACTGGCGTTAAAAGCCAGCCAAAAACTTTCTGGCGTAAAACGCCAGAACTGGCACATTTCTTGGCGTTTTACGCCCATTCTGGCACCCAGGGTGGCATTTAACTCTAACTTGAGGCATATGCACGTGAAAGCTTGAAAACTCAGCCCAGGCACGCACCAAGTGGGTCCCGGAAGTGGATTTCTGCACTATCTGCACTTAGTTGGATGAGCTGGAGAGTTCAGACTCAATGCTTTCGAAAATGCTAAAATTTACAAGGAGAAAGAAAAAAGATGGCATGACAGAAAGCTGTCATCTAGAGTCTTTGAGCCAGGACAGAAGGTTCTACTATTTAACTCCAGGCTCAGATTGTTCCCTGGGAAATTGAAATCCTGGTGGAAGGGACCATATGTGATTACAAGTGTGTTACCATATGGATATGTAGAGCTTCAGGATATTGACTCTGACAAAAAGTTCATTGTTAATGGACAAAGAGTCAAACATTATCTTGAAGGTAATATTGAGCAAGAATGCTCAAAACTGAGACTAAATTAAAAGCTCAGTCAAGTCCAGCTAAAGACAGTAAAGAAGCGCTTGCTGGGAGGCAACCCAGCCATTATAAAAAATTAGATGTTTGTAACAATTATATTAGTCTATTTAATTTTGTTATCTATGTTAGTTACATGCATTTCAGTGAATAAGTCAGAGAAATGGAGGTTCAAGACATAAAGCAGAAGAATCACAGAGAAAAGGAGCTCACTGGCGTCAAAACGCCAGTAAAGGGGCATTCTGGGCGTTAAACGCCAGAATGGCTATCATTCTGGGCGTTTAACGCCAGAAATGACAGCATTCTGGGCGTTCAGAAAAATGCCCAGTAAAGAAGGAATCCTGGCGTTTAACGCTAGCCAGGGTATCTGGCTGGGCGTTAAATGCCCAAACAGGCAGTCAAGTGGGCGTTAAACGCCAGAATGGATAGCATTCTGGGCGTTTAACGCCAGGATGACACAAGGGAGGTAATTTTGTTTCAAATTCGATTTTTTTAATTTTTCATGTTTTAATTCATAATTTTTTGCATCAAACATATTTGAAACGTTCATCTTTCAATTTCTATTTTCAAATATTAATAATGTTTCCAATTCTTTTTAATTCGCTTTTTAATTCTTTTCAATTCCTTTCAAAACGTTTTCAAAACTTACATATCTTTTCAAATTCTTTTCAAATCCTTTTAAACGTTTTCTTGTATACAGTAATAAGTTTTCAAAATTAATTGCATCATTCTTCTTCTAATCCCTTCTTTCTTCTTTTGCTCGAGGACGAGAAAATCTTTTAAGTTTGGTGTGGAAAAAGCTTTACTTTTTGTTTTTCTATAACCATTAATGACACCTAAGGCCGGCGAAACCTCTAGAAAGAGGAAAGGGAAGGCAGTTGCTTCCAACTCCGAGTCATGATTGATGGAGAGATTCATCTCAAAAGCCCATCACTAGAAAGAGGATGGAGCAAACAAGAGAGCCCACTCATGGACCTCAACAAGAGCCATGAGGGAAGAGCAACAAAGGCAAGGAAGAGACATAGAGGAGCTCAAGCACTCCATAGGATCTTCAAGAGGAAGAACTAGCCGCCGTCACTAAGGTGGACCCGTTCTTTAATTTCCTTGTTCTTATTTTTCTGTTTTTCGATTTTTATGCTTTATGTTTTGTCTATGTTTGTGTCTTTATTACATGATCATTAGTGTCTAGTGTAAAATTGTTGGCTCTTGAAAGAATAATGAAAAATGAGAAATGTTATTGATAATCTGAAAAATCATAAAATTGATTCTTGAAGCAAGAAAAAGCAGTGAAAAACAAAAGCTTGCGCAAAAAAAAAAAAGAAAAAGAAAGAAAAAGAAAAAGCAAGCAGAAAAAGCCAATAACCCTTTAAACTAAAAGGCAAGGGTAAAAAGGATCCAAGGTGATGCCAAGGCATCATAGGCTAGTTTCACTAGCAATTTTCTGTTAGTTTTAGTTGTTTTATGCATTTTCTTGAGCTT
>NC_029793.2:89046666-89046829 GCF_000816755.2 Arachis ipaensis
GAAAAGGAAGTTCTGCAAGAAAAGAAAGCTACATGTACAACCTAATGCATCTAGAATACTTCCAAGAAAATGAAAAGCCAAGCGTCCTTATCTACAATTCATATATTTACCATCAAGCCACCCTTCACAAACCACCCTAGCCGTTCATTTTGCACTCATGGGC
>NC_029793.2:89048611-89048731 GCF_000816755.2 Arachis ipaensis
TCTTTGGCTATGAAAAAGAAAGAAAAAGGAAAGGAAAATAGCCACGGAAAAAGGCAACCAAAAAGCAAAAAAATTGAGAAAATAAGCTAGGCACCAATGGTTTGAACTTCTGAGACAAAT
>NC_029793.2:89048808-89048919 GCF_000816755.2 Arachis ipaensis
AAGTGGTGGTATGCATGCTTGATTGTTTAGTCACATCACTAAAATTAGAGTGTAGAATTATCATTTTTTTATGTAGAAGTACAAATTGTCTATGGATCTTGATGAATAAAT
>NC_029793.2:89052090-89062806 GCF_000816755.2 Arachis ipaensis
TGTGTCTGTGGCATTTATGTATCCGGTGGTAATACTGGAAAACAAAATGCTTAGGGTCACGGCCAAGACTCATAAAGTAGTGATAAACCCCATTTGGAGGGTTTATCTTGTGTTGAATTTAGAGGATTTTATAACCTTTTAACCCACATTTATCCAATGNCATGCTTTCTAGTCCTTAATTAGCTAAATTTAATTCACCTTTGATTCCACTAGGTGCCTTGATCTGTTTGTTAAGTAATTTCAGGTTGAAAAGGGCTTGGAATGGATCAAGGGAATGGAGAGGAAAGCATGCAAAGTGGAGAACACATGAAAAAGCCAAAGATTTGGATATCTTCATCCACACGCATGCGCACCGTACGCGCATGCATGGATCGCGAAAAACCTCAAGGACGCGCACGCGTGCTGTACGCATACGCATCGGTGGCCCCACATGATATTTTAATAGAAAACGTGCCCAGCGATTTTGAGGAGCTGTAGGGCCTAATTTGCAACCAACTTTGGTGCCAAAATGCATTTAAAGGACCAAGGATTGAAGGGAATCAACACTGAGCATCATTTACATTCATTAGGATTAGTTTAGAGTAGTTTTAGAGAGAGAAGCTCTCACTTCTCTCTAGGATTAGAATTAGGATTAGTTTAGTTCTTAGATCTAGGTTTTGATTCATGTCTCTACTTCTTCTTCTTCTCAATTCTTTGTTGTTGCATTTATGATTCCTTTACTTTTTTGTTGTAATTTCCTTTATGTTGCTTCTATATTTTGTTGTAGATCTACTCTTGTTCCTTCTCTTTTCTTTCAATTCAAGTTTAGGTAATTCATAATAATTGTGTTTCCTTTGATTGTTGTTGTTAATTCATTGCCATAATTGTTGTTAGATTCTATTTTTGTTGTCCATTTACTATGCTTTTCTTTAGTGCCTTCCAAGTGTTTGATGAAATGCTTGGTTGGATTTTAGAGTAGATTTTAGTGCTCTTTGTAACGACCAAACTCCCAGTATGCTATGGTCATACAAGAAGCTAAGTGTTACTAACTTTTCCTTCCTAATTATTAACTATTATTTAATATATGAGCCTGTTCCTTGTTAGAGCGATGCCAATTTTACGGGTAACTTTTTTTTATATCGTTGCGGATAACAAGGTGAAATAAACAGGCATACATTGAGAGAAATAGAAAGGAAGCATAAATAAACATAGAAACACAGCTGATAATATACATCATGTACACTATAACAAAACATGTAGTGTTTACACAAGATCAAGTCAGTTTACATCCTCGTCATCCTACATAGCTAATATATACACGACACTCCCAGGGCCTGGCCCATACAAAAAGCCACTAAACTGGCGCCCAGGCTAGCCTAACCACTATATAGCTCCTAGCTCTCGGGTGTACTAACACAAGTGAGAGACTAACTATCAGATAATGTCAGACTAGAGTGTCATAAAAAAAATGCCCCTTCCGCAGTCAAACTATATCTACACGTGGCCGTTCGGAGAATCACCGTGAGGCTTGTCCATCTCCTCATCCTACTCTATCTCTATCTCAGGATCCTCCTCCTCCTCATCATCCGTAGCTACAACTATATCCTCAGATCCACCAGAAACACTGTTGTCACTATGTACAAAACCATTCGCCGTTCGCGTATATAGGAGCTACCCCACCGTCCGGTAGTGCCAGCTCATCAGGCTGTGGAAAAGTCAGGGATCGGCTCAGGGGGAAAATCCCACTCTGGTGGTATCACAGGTACGTAGTCACCAGCTAACTCAAGCTCATCAGGAATGATAGGCTTAGGTACCGCCTCATTCAAAGGTTGAGCTGGTATAAGGTGTCCGGGATTATCAGGAAAAGGATGTCCAGGTGCGTCAGGATGTAACCAGGATAAGGGAAAGTCGTAAGGAGCATCGGGGTCAAAATGCGGGCTAGATAGAGGATGTTGAAAAGCTCGATTAGGTAACGTATATCATCTAATACGAGGTTCCAATCCCATGATGAAGTAACTGTGATGTACCGGATCCTCGTAGACGTAAGGGTCCTCGAACTCATAGAAGATCACGCCCGTCTCCATCTGAGCGGGAGGAAGGGAGAGAAAGGGTAAGAACTGGGGAGTTCTTAGTAGGGTCGGGGTTGTTAGTTACGTTCATTTATTCGTTTTCGATTAGCAGATGGATAATAGAATACAGTAATGTAGTAAATAAAAGTTAAAAATAGATAGAAAAACAAAGAACAGAACACAAGCAGAAGAATACAAGAAGATAAAGCACAGACATAACACTCGAGCAAACAAACATAAAGAAATAGATCACACACAAGTAGGAATGCAATAGAGAATAATGCGCAGACAAGAATGATGCATGTCTAGCCCTAGCGCAGGCCATGAGCTCATGTGTCGGTTAGCACCTGCATTCCCGACATTTATTCGGTCACGAGTTCACGATTTCCCGGATACGATTTTCCGTTCAAATAAATGCGCATACAATTATTAGCAGCTCTATTGAGACAGCCTCTGCTTTCTACTCGCAGGAAATATATGCTCTTGGATTGAATTTCATCAAAATTTCACCAAATTTTCACCAAGAATCAATCATATATGCAACCAATTCTTAGCACAGCCAAATAATGCAACATTCACACAACTCAAACACAAATAATCAAGATTAATTTCATGACACCCTACTTGGTTTTGCTGCTCCTAATTCAGTTATATCCTTAGGTGGTCCTTAAGCACTTTTTCTTCCTAAATCATATCAAGAACAACTTTAAATCCAAAAACCCTCAACTAACCAAATCTCACTCAGCATATTAGGAAGTGATTTCTAACCTTAGACTTGCTGGAAAGTCACATTTCTTGGCCCTCAAGTCAAGTTAAGCATGATTCCTAAGGAAGAATATCAAGAAAACACATATTTAAGCATGTTTCCTTGAAACCGAATCAAAAGAGAGATGGTGCAGCCAACTCACCTTGATTCCAGCCTTGATAAGTCATATGATCATGTAGAGAAAGAAGAGAGGATCATTTTGGTCGGATTGGAATTTTGATTTGAGTTTTAGTTCAGCAGAAATCAAGCTTTGAAGATTTGGAACTAAGAACTTTTCTCTCTTTTTCTCTCTACCTATTTTCGGCCACAAAGTGAAAATGAGCCAGCCTTGGGGGTTTTTGGGGTGTAGGGTGAGTTGTGATTGGTTGTCTTGGAGGTGGATTGATGTGTAATTTTGTGGAAACGAATTCCAAACACACAACTCACTGGCAAGTGTACCGGGTCGCATCAAGTAATAATAACTCACGTGAGTGAGGTCGATCCCACAGGGATTGAAGGATTGAGCAATTTTAGTTTAGTGGTTGATTTAGTCAAGCGAATCAAGATTTAGTTGAGTGATTTGTAATTAACTGAAATTTAAATTGCATGAAAATTAAAGGGAGAGGGATGATTGCAGTAAAGTAAAGAGAACAGAAAATAAAAGTGTTGAATCTTAAAGAACAAGAAATTAAATGGCAGAAACATAGAACGCAAGAAATGTAAATTACAGAATCTTGAAGTGCAAGAGATGTAAATGGCTTGAATTATAACGGGAATTGGGAATTGGATTTGCAGAAATTAGACAAGGAAAAGTAAATTGCGATAAACAGAAAAATAGAAAAGGAATTAAAATGAAACGGATCTCAACTGGAAATGTAAATGAACTTGGAGACGCATTCAACAGAGAAATTAAAATGAAAACTCCAGATCTCAGGACCCAAGAGACTAGATAACCATGTCTAGATCTCAATGCCTTCCTAGATCCAAATTCAGAATTCAATTGCAAGAAAAGTAAAGATCAAGCAGTAGAAGAAATGAATGCAAATATTGATTTCTCAAAAAGTGCAGTAAATAAAACAGAGAGACAGAGAGATCTCAGGGTGGGATTGAAACAGAATTTCTTCAATTCTCCAACACCCAAGATTCAAGCAAAGTGTAAATGAAATTGAAATTAAGAAAACTAAGAGAAAGAGAATTCAATTCCCTTCCCCAAGACTTAGAATCTCCAAATAACTCCTAACCAAAAGCTCTCCCAAAATCACTCAGCAAAACTAAAAAGGAAAAGCTCCCTGAAAACTTAAAATCTAAGCTATTTATACACTCTCTTCAAATTATCTTCAAGCCTTGAATTGGGCCTTTGCTCTTGATGGAATTGGGTTGACAAAAGCCTCTGTTGATTGCTCTTGGAGTTGGAGAGAAACCCATTTGTGAACCGGGCCATGAATCAGAAAAGCTTGAGTAAAAGTTTGAGGCAAACTTTTACTCAAGCTTTTCATATCATCTAGCCTCCCTTGCTGTCATCCATGTTTGAGCCAAAGTTTGAGGTCAAACTTTGAGCCAAACATGGATCCCTTTTGCATACCTCTTGGGGTGCTACTTTGTCCTCTTGTCAACGTTGCCAATTTTATGCCCACTATAGACTATTATATATGGTTGGAAAGCTCTGAATGTCAGATTTCTAACCCAATTGGAATCACCTCAATTGGACATCTACAACTCAAGTTATTCTTGTTGGAAG
Source organism: Arachis ipaensis (assembly GCF_000816755.2). Lineage (NCBI taxonomy): Eukaryota > Viridiplantae > Streptophyta > Magnoliopsida > Fabales > Fabaceae > Arachis > Arachis ipaensis. The sequence goes on from NC_029793.2 coordinate 89,056,622, forward strand.
TATACCCTTTCAGGTTGTTGTGGCGCCAACGTTTGCCGAAAAGCTTGAGGTCAAACGTTGGCGCAAGCTTTTGCTCTTCTCCAGGGTGTATTTGTTGTGGCGCCAACGTTTTCCTAAAAGCTTCAGGTCAAACGTTGGCGCAAGATTTTGCTCCATCTAGGGTGAATTCAACTCTTCCAAAAGTTTGAGCTAAAGTTTGAGGCAAGCTTTTGCTCAAGCTTTTTGTTCTCTTTTGCTCCTTGCCATTTCTTCTTTCTTCAACCTTCTTCAAAGCTCTTTTCACCTATCATCAATCAATCAAAGACATCAAAGCTATGCTTAAAATCATGAGATTGTTATTCTTTCATAATATATGATAGTTATAGCACAAAATCTCATGAAATTGCATTAATTTATCCATGGTTGATTGAATCAAAGGAAACATGAAATTCTACCCAATTGGCTTACTTATGGCTCAAGAAAGTGCATAAAATCAATTGAAAACAAAAGAAAAAGACTAGTGAAACTAGGCTAAGATGACTTGTCATAACAACACCAAACTTAAAGCTTGCTTGTCCCCAAGCAAGAAAAGAATTATGCTCAAAGGTCCTTTCAATTAGAATGGATTTGAAGAATTACATGTACTATTCTGTGAATGAAGTGATTAAGTGACAGTGGGGTGAACTCTAAATTATATGCTCATGCAAGGGCTTCAGTGCTTACTAGTCCCTACATCTTGGGAGTCTTAGGTCTTAGAATTTCATCCATATAATATCATGGAGATCTCTCTATAGGTAATCACCTTGAAGCAGCTTAGAGTTGCTGTGCTTTGGCCTTGACTCTAAGTGTCATGTCTCAAAGCGACTTTTTAGATAAGCTTTCAATCAATACTCCTAAACCAGTTGGTTTTAAGGTATTAGGTGTTAAAGCACCCCTAAGGATTTACTTACTCAAGCCTCTCTCTTTGACACAATTCGACCACAAGCATTTACTAGGATAACAACTCTTTGAGTTCTTGTTTCTTTCTTCTTTTCTGCCTAATAATTGATGCTCAGAGCCTTGGGCCATGTTCTTTTTGTTTTTGTATTTTCTTTATTTTCTTTTGTTTTATTTGCTGCTTCTTGGATCAATAAATGTTTGAGAATATTCACAACACTTCTTTGAACTCTATGTCCCGCCTATGAGCTCCCATGCAAGTTTTCATAAGCATGCAACCTCAATACATAATCATACAACTAGAACCACCACTTCTCCTAATCTTTTGCTTGCCTCAAAATTGTTTAATTCCTCAATCCTCCTTTTCAAAGAACTTTCATGTGATGCATTTTTGAAATATTGAGTGCAAACAAGTTTTGGAGAGTATAGTATTGTAAATGATCAAGCATCTTGATTATTGAATTGCAGAAAAACTATACTAGACAGAAAGACAGATAGGGGTATCATATCACTTTCAATCACAACAGTATCTGATAATGAACAATACAACCTTTTGGAGTTTACTTGCTGTCCTCTTCCTCATCATCATTGCTGGTCTTCACATTCCTCTTTCATCTCTTTGATTGATGATGCTAAATCTTCCCAAAAGTTTGTATGGTACTCTGCAGTGATATTGAAAGTTGCTTGTTCCCCAAGCACTTGAAAAATGGTTAGCATGCATGATTTATTTGTGGGCTTTTGAATTTACTTTGGTGTGGGAACACCAAACTTAGTACCTTGCCAATGGTCCTTATGCATCAGATTAACCATGTGTAAAACTCTTTTTCTTTTTTTTTTCAAAAGCAATTAAAGCTGAAAACTTAGGAAACAGCAGAATAGTTAACTAGTTTATCTAAATGCTTGAAGCTAGCATTATGCAGAAAGTGAGAATGCGTTTTATGATGAAATTTTGGTGGAACACCAAACTTAGAATCCTTCATTCTCCCTTAGATTGTTTTGGTGTGCAACACCAAACTCAGCTTCTTGCAATATGGAATAAACTAATTAACCTTTTTATTAAGATAAATATGAAATGATGGTTACCTCCAGTTGGGTTGCCTCCCAACAAGCGCTCTTTTATTGTCATTAGCTTGACATCCTTCATCCTCTGATCATGGAAGCTGAGGCTTCTGTTGCCTTTGATTCCCTCCTCTTACTGTGGGCTTTTCTTTGATGATTGTTTCTTTTCCCGTAGCCCTCTTCTCACTTACCTCTATGATTGCTTTCCCTTTCTCACACCTGGCAACTTTTTCATTGTCTTTCAGGTTGTCTTCGGTGGCTCTGGGGGAAGTATTTACCCTCTCCTCACCCATTTCTGTAAGGTACTTAGCCAGTTGTGCCATTTGCCCCTCAAGTTTTCTGATTGAAGCTTCTTACTCTCTACTTGTTGCTTCCTGATCTTGTCTTGCCATCTCTTGAATTTTCATGAAATTTTCCATCATTACCTCTAGACTAAAGATTCTTTGAGAGCCTAGATTTGGTTGTGGTTGTATAAAATGAGATGGTTGTTGAAAGTTGTTTTGGGAAAATTGTGAGGTGTGATGGGGTTGGAATGGTAGGTGTTGTGGTGGTGTGTAATAGTTGTTGTTGGTATGGTGATGTTTTTGCTGGTTTGTGAAGTTGGGGTTGTTGTAATTGAGGTCCCTTGGTCCTTGATTTTGGTGTTCACTCCTCCTCCAGTTGGAATGAGTCCTCCATGGTGGGTTGTACACATCACCTTGAAACTTGTGTTGGAACATGCTTGAGGTACTATTTGGAGAGTGTAATTGCTCATTATTTTGTTGCTCACAGTTAATTGTTCCAAAACTTTTTCCAGAATGATTCCCTCCATGGGGATTTTGAGGTAGGTTATATGCATTTGCCACAGCAGTTTGTAGCTCATCGATTTTTCTGTCCATCAGTTCTAGTTGTTGCAGAAGTTGTTGATGCATCTGCTTGCTTTGGGCCATGATTGCACTGACAGATTCGTTGGGTACTCCTCCATGATCTGCACAATCACAACTAATCCAAATGAAAATTGAATATACTCATGCCAAAATGTGGTTAGAGGATTAGTTGACACAATGTGTCAAACAGTTGATAAACTTGAAAGATAGATAGAAGAAAATTGCTTCTCTCGTATATTCAATAAGCACAAGCATGAGGATCACACAAAGCTAGAAAATACCAAGAAAACTTCACTCTATTGCTAAAGTGAAGTTTTAGTTAGCTCAGGCAAAAATTCAAACAGTTAGTGGGTTAGTAAAAAAAATAAAGAAACAGAAAAGAAAAAGTGCTTGATCTAGATCTCTACTTCACTTAATCATTGTCAATCTATTTCAATCCCCGGCAACGGCGCCAAAAACTTGATGTGTAATTTTGTGGAAACGAATTCCAAACACACAACTCACCGGCAAGTGTACCGGGTCGCATCAAGTAATAATAACTCACGTGAGTGAGGTCGATCCCACAGGGATTGAAGGATTGAGCAATTTTAGTTTAGTGGTTGATTTAGTCAAGCGAATCAAGATTTAGTTGAGTGATTTGTAATTAACTGAAATTTAAATTGCATGAAAATTAAAGGGAGAGGGATGATTGCAGTAAAGTAAAGAGAACAGAAAATAAAAGTGCTGAATCTTAAAGAACAAGAAATTAAATGGCAGAAACTTAGAACGCAAGAAATGTAAATTGCAGAATCTTGAAGTGCAAGAAATGTAAATGGCTTGAATTATAACGGGAATTGGGAATTCGATTTGCAGAAATTAGACAAGGAAAAGTAAATTGCGATAAACAGAAAAATAAAAAAGGAATTAAAATGAAACGGATCTCAACTGGAAATATAAATGAACTTGGAGACGCATTCAACAGAGAAATTAAAATGAAAACTCCAGATCTCAGGACCCAAGAGACTAGATAACCAAGTCTAGATCTCAATGCCTTCCTAGATCCAAATTCAGAATTCAATTGCAAGAAAAGTAAAGATCAAGCAGTAGAAGAAATGAATGCAAATATTGATTTCTCAAAAAGTGCAGTAAATAAAACAGAGACAGAGAGATCTCAGAGTGGGATTGAAACAGAATTCCTTCAATTCTCCAACACCAAAGATTCAAGCAAAGTGTAAATGAAATTGAAATTAAGAAAACTAAGAGAAAGAGAATTCAATTCCCTTCCCCAAGACTTAGAATCTCCAAATAACTCCTAACCAAAAGCTCTCCTAAAATCACTCAGCGAAACTAAAAAGGAAAAACTCCCTGAAAACTTAAAATCTAAGCTATTTATACACTCTCTTCAAATGATCTTCAAGCCTTGAATTGGGCCTTTGCTCTTGATGGAATTGGATTGACAAAAGCCTCTGTTGATTGCTCTTGGAGTTGGAGAGAAACCCATTTGTGAACCGGGCCATGAACCAGAAAAGCTTGAGTAAAAGTTTGAGGCAAACTTTTACTCAAGCTTTTCATATCATCTAGCCTCCCTTGCTGTCATCCATGTTTGAGCCAAAGTTTGAGGTCAAACTTTGAGCCAAACGTGGATCCCTTTTGCATACCTCTGGGGGTGGTACTTTGTCTTCTTGTCAACGTTGCCAATTTTATGCCCACTATAGACTATTATATATGGTTGGAAAGCTCTGAATGTCAGCTTTCTAACCCAATTGGAATCACTTCAATTGGACATCTACAACTCAAGTTATTCTTGTTGGAAGTATACCCCCTTCAGGCTGTTGTGGCGCCAACGTTTGCCGAAAAGCTTGAGGTCAAACGTTGGCGCAAGCTTTTGCTCTTCTCCAGGGTGTATTTGTTGTGGCGCCAACGTTTGCCTAAAAGCTTGAGGTCAAATGTTGGCGCAAGCTTTTGCTCCATCCAGGGTGAATTCAACTCTTCCAAAAGTTTGAGCTAAAGTTTGAGGCAAGCTTTTGCTCAAGCTTTTTGTTCTCTCTTGCTCCTTGCCATTTCTTCTTTCTTCAACCTTCTTCAAAGCTCTTTTCACCTATCATCAATCAATCAAAGACATCAAAGCTATGCTTAAAATCATGACATTGTTATTCTTTCATAATATATGATAGTTATAGCACAAAATCTCATAAAATTGCATTAATTTATCCATGGTTGATTGAATCAAAGGAAACATGAAATTCTACCCAATTGGCTTACTTATGGCTCAAGAAAGTGCATAAAATCAATTGAAAACAAAAGAAAAAGACTAGTGAAACTAGGCTAAGATGACTTGTCATCATGGATTAAAATAATATTAAAATATCTCAGGTGTATAACTACTAAAACTAGATGTATCGGAACACTTGCAAAAACATCTCTAAAAATTATTTTCTGAGCTACTAGCATAAATGACACTAGTAACATATTTATTATGAGAATAAAACATGTATAATGAGGCCTTAGCATTGCTAAAGTCATCAGAGAGTGCTGGTGCTAAGCTGCACCAGTAAATTGTGAACCCGGTTAAACCGGTTTTCTATTTTTAACTAAAACTGACTAGGTAAGATTATAATATTATTTCAAGAAGCTTCTAATACTAATATAATGATGATATCATCCTATTATCTCTCTTCTCTCATAAATCAAGTCCGGTTTGTCAAACTGAGACTATTTACGAAAAATCGAATTAAAACTCCTAACTGATACGGTTCAAAAACTAGGTTCTTCGTGATTGTGTTATCAAGATTGCCTCGGAAAAGGTTCTAACTTAAAGATGATATAATGACAATGAGGATTGAGATACTTGATGATATATCAAAGGTTTTTCCCTTACTGATCTTCCAGAGAAATTCGTACTTTTAGAAAAGATCTCGCGTACTCAAAAATTGGGGTTGTTACATTCTACCCTTCTAAAAGAAAATTTTGCCCTCAAATTTTCAGTTACTTGAGAATATATGCGGGTAATTAGTGATGAGCGGATACTTTATACGCTTTTTGGGGTTAATTTCATATAGTTTTGAGTATGTTCTAGTTAGTTTTTAGTCTATTTTCATTAGTTTTTAGGAAAAATTCATATTTCTGGACTTTACTATGAGTTGTGTGTTTTTCTGTAATTTCAGGTATTTTTCTGGCTGAAATTGAAGGAGCTGAGCAAAAATCTTATTCAGGCTGAAAAATGACTGCTCATGCTGTTGGATTCTGATCTCCCTGCACTCAAAGTGGATTTTCTGGCGCTACAAAACTCAAAATGGCACACTTCCAATTGCATTGGAAAGTAGACATCCAGGGCTTTCCAGAAATATATAATAGTCCATACTTTGC
>NC_029793.2:89062841-89065729 GCF_000816755.2 Arachis ipaensis
TTTGTCTAGTTGCTTGAGGACAAGCAACAGTTTAAGTTTGGTGTTGTGATGAGCGGATATTTTATACGCTTTTTGGGGATATTTTCATATAGTTTAGAGTATGTTTTAGTTAGTTTTTAGTCTATTTCTAGTAGTTTTTAGAAAAAATTCATATTTCTAGACTTTACTATGAGTTGTGTGTTTTTCTGTAATTTCAGGTATTTTTCTGGCTGAAATTGAAGGAGCTGAGCAAAAATCTGATTCAGGCTGAAAAAGGACTGCTGATGCTGTTGGATTCTGACCTCCCTGCACTCAAAGTGGATTTTCTGGAGCTACAGAACTCGAAATTGCATGATTCCAATTGCGTTGGAAAGTAGACATCCAGGGCTTTCCAGCAATATATAATAGTCCATACTTTGTACAAGGATAGACGACGTAAACTGGCATTCAACGCCAGTTCTCTGCCCAATTCTGGCGTCCAGCGCCAGAAAAGGATAAAAAACTGGAGTTGAACGCCCAAACTGGCACAAAAACTGGTGTTCAACTCCACAAATGGCCTCTGCACGTGAATTGCTTAAATCTCAGCCCCAGCACACACCAAGTGGGCCCCAGAAGTGGATCTCTGCTTCATCCATCATAGTTTACTCATTTTTTGTAAACCTAGGCTACTAGTTTTAGTATTTAAACAACTTTTAGAGACTTATTTTGGATCTCATGACATTTTTAGATCTGAACTTTGTACTCTTTGACGGCATGAGTCTCTAAACTCCATATTTATCCCTTGTTAAAACACTTTAAATTTATAGCTCAATTAGTTAGAACGTGGTGTTTATGTTCATGGTAATTGGCTATCATATTATTAAAATCTTTTTCAAAAATAATTTTTCTATTAGATCCTGTGCCAAACTTTAAGTTTGGTTTTTTCTTGTTGATTTTTCTTAAAATTTTTGAAAATTTATTTTGGTTTTCAAAAAATTTTAAGTTTGGTGTTCAGCCTTCATGTTCTTGTGTTCTTGTGAGTCTTCAAAGTGTTCTTGAGTTTTTCTTGTGTCTTGATCTTAAAATTTTTAAGTTTGGTGTTCCTTGGTGTTTTCCCTCCAAAACTTTCGAAAATAAGGAGCATTAGATCTAAAAATTTTAAATCTTGTGCTATCTTATTGTTTTTCTCTTTCCTCTTAAAAATCAAAAATATATTTTCTCTCTATTTTAAAAACAATTTTTCGAAATATATTTCTAAAAAAAAATTTCAGATTTTTATTTCAAAATTAAAAATTTTTTTTTTCAAAATCATCATATCCTTTTCAAAACTTCCTAACCACTTTCTCTCTCCTCTATGTGGAGCTTCAAGATATTGATTGTGATAAGAAGTTCATTGTCAATGGACAGAGAATCAAGCATTATCTTGAAGGCAACATTGAGCAAGAATGCTCAAGGCTGAAGCTAGATTAAAAAGCTCAGCAAGGTCCAGCTAAAGACAATAAAGAAGCGCTTGCTGGGAGGCAACCCAGCCATGGGGCAACAATCCTCTAAGCATTTTGCCCTACTTTTATTTTTATTTTTATTTTTATTTGTTTATATAAAGTTCACTGACACTAAGGTGAGGAATCATTTATAGAAGACCTCGGCACACAAAACAGAGAAAAAGAGCTCACTGGCAAGAAAACGCCAGTAATGGCAGCAGCTGGGCATTGAACGCCCAGGAGAGCAGCATTTGGGCGCTGAACGCCCAAAACAGGCAGTGTTTGGGCGTTCAAACGCCAGGAAGGCAGGGAGGAGCCAAATTCATTTTTCCACACGTTTTTCCATTCTAATTTCAAATTTTATGTTTCAATGCATGATTTTACATAAACATGTCAAGAACCCTGATTTCTAAATTCCATAATTTCTAAAAACCCTACCACAAAAAAATTATCAAATGTATTTTAATCCATAAGCACCAGGCATCTTTGCAAATTCAATCCAACTCTTTTCAAATTTTTTTTTTACAAATCTATCTTTTTCAAACTCATCAATATCTTTTTCAAAACCTCCACTTTATCTTTTTCAAAAATTAAATCTATCTTTCTCAAAAATCTTTCATATCCTCTCTTATCATATCTTCTATCTTTTCTTTTCCAAATAAATCTTTTTATCATATATTTATCTTTTTTTTCGAAAAACCCACCCAAACAAGCACAGGATGATCCCATCAAGAAGAGAGCACAGGAATTCCTCCCAGAGATCCCTCAATCTGAATACTGGAAGTATCTTGAGACGTCTGTTACCAATATACGGGAAGCTATGGAGCAAATAATAAAAGAACAAAAGGAACACAGTCAAATGCTGACCTATATGTTTAAAGAACAAGAGGAGCAAGGGCGTGACTTAAGGGAACTAAAGCGCCAAAAGTCTTCTCTTGCAGGACCAAGCACCCCAAGGGTCAGAGGAACCCCCGTTCCCCCAGAATAAAGGTTGTTAATTTCCAATTTCTGCCTTAACTCTGTGACAGTGTCCTTATAGAAGCTTACCTTAGGAGTCATATAGTAGTAATTAGTATCTATTTTGATTTTATCTCCAATTAAGCTATAGTTTATTTTTCTCATCACCAGCAAACATGAATAAAGTAGTAGATCTTTTGAATAAGAGGCAATAAAATTTCGAGTTTTAATAAGAGAAATTCTAATTAGTTAAATGTGGTGGCAATGCTTTCTGTCTTCTGAATGAATGCTTGAATAGTGCATATGTGGTATTTTTCTGGCAGAAATTGAAGGAGCTGAGCAAAAATCTGATTCAGGCTGAAAAAGGACTGCTGATGCTGTTGGATTCTAACCTCCCTGCACTCAAAGTGGATTTTCTGGAGCTACAGAACTCGAAATGGCATGCTTCCAATTGCGTTGGAAAGTAGACATCCAGGGCTTTCCAGCAATATG
>NC_029793.2:89065828-89092048 GCF_000816755.2 Arachis ipaensis
TATTACTTGGACGACCCAGTGCACTTGCTGGTCAGTGGTACGAGTTGTGAAAAGTGTGATTCACAATTTGTGCACCAATTAGCTTTCATCTTATCTTCCAATTCCCAAGTGTGCTCATCTTCTCCTCTTTGTCCCCAAGCTACTTTGACTAAGTGAACAGTTTTGCCTCTTAGCTGCTTATCACTTCTTTCTACGATCCGAACTGGTGATGCTTGATATGTCAAATTGTTTCGTAACTGTACTGTCTCTGGTTGTAAAATGTGACTCTCGTCGGGAATATATTTCTTAAGTTGCGAGACATGAAAAACATCATGAAGATTTGACAGATATGGAGGAAGGGCTACTTGATAAGCTACTAAACCGACTCTTTTAAGTATTTGGAAAGGTCCTATGTATCGAGGGTTAAGCTTTTTAGTCTTAAGGGCTCTACCTATTCCAGTATTCGGGGTTACTTTAAGAAAGACATGGTCTCCCTCACTAAACTCTAAGGGTCTACGTCTATTATCGGCATAGCTCTTTTGACGGCTCTGTGCTGTCTGGATTTTCTGGCGGATCCCCTTTATCTTCTCAGTAGTTTCTTGCACTAAGTCTGGACCTAAGACACTAGCTTCTCCGTCGTCATTCCAACACAATGGTGTCTGACATCTTCCGTAGAGAGCTTCATATGGTGCCATCCCGATACTTTGTTGGTAACTGTTGTTGTAGACGAACTCGACCAATGGCAAATACCTATCCCAATTGCCTTGTTTATCCATCACACAAGATCTTAGCATGTCTTCCAATGTTTGGATTGTCCACTCTGATTGTCCGTCTGTCTGAGGATGGTATGCTGTACTCATATGCAATTCTGTTCCCAACGCTTTCTGAAAAGCTCCCCAGAATCTAGAAGTAAACCTCGGATCTCGGTCTGAAACAATTGACGAAGGTATTCCGTGCAATCGTACAATTTCTTGAATATACATCCGTGCCAGCCTTTCTAAGGTATAATCAACTCGAATCGGAAGGAAGTGCGCTGACTTTGTCAACCTGTCCACAATTACCCAAATGGCATTGTGTCCAGTTGTGGTCCTTGGCAATCCCGTGACAAAATCCATAGTGATCTGGTCCCATTTCCATTGTGGTATTTCTAAGGGTTGTAGGGTTCCTGACGGTTTCTGGTGTTCCACCTTCACCTTCTGGTAGGTTAAACATTTTGAGACATAATCAGCTACCTCTTTCTTTAAGCCCGGCCACCAGAACATTTGTTTCAAATCTTGATACATCTTTGTTACTCCAGGATGCATAGAAAATCTACTTTGATGAGCTTCTGCAAGAATCCTTTGCCGCAAATATCCAGAGCTAGGCACACAAATTCTGTTCTTGTATCTTCAGAGACTGCTACGATCTAGTCTTACAGCTTCTAGGTAGTGTTTGGTTGGTGTCCATGTCTCATTGAGACATGGACACGGTGACACATGTCTGCTGTTTGGTTTGGTGAGACACAGATTTTCAAGGACACGGGAAGACACAGATGGACACGGAGACATTAAATTTGTGTACCTCCAATTTGGTGAGACACTGAGACACAACTTGTGAGACACTGATTTTTTACTCTTTTACCCTTATTGAATTTTTAAAATTTGTCATCTTATCTCCCCAAATTTTTTTTTCTCTTCCTCTTTTAGATTCTACAACCAAATTTATCCTTTTATTTTCTTTAAGAAAAAAAAATTGTTCATTTAATTTTTTTATTTATTTAAATTTTGATTAATCTTTAATAGATTCTGAACTTTAGTTTTTTATTTTTTTAAAAAAAAATTATATATTTAATATTTGAATGATAATTTAAGATGATATTAGAAAAAATAAAAAATATTAGAAAAAATAAAAATTCAATGGTGATGATATGCAGTGTTTGGAATAATGGGTATACAATGATAGTGATAAAACTTATGGTTGAATGAAGGGTAATTCAGTCTTTTTTAAATATGTGTGTCTTGTTCCTTATTTTTGCCAAACACAATACATAGACACAAATATTTTATGTCCATGTCTTCAGTGTCTATGTCTTTGTGTCTATGTCTCATTATATACATCAACCAAACGGAGCCCTAGTTCCTCTACTTTCATTCGTCTCAGCATCGTCATCATTTCTGAATCCTGTGCTTGTGCTTGCTGAATCCTAATCTTAAAATCTGGTGTTATATGCAATTGGGCCAAACGGACTCCACTTGACGTCTCAGTCATAGCTAACTTAAGGTCCTCAAATTCTGCGAGTAACTTTTCTTCCTTTATCATCATCCAAGAGATACTCAAATTCTTCCTGCTCAATGCGTCTGCCACCACGTTCGCTTTTCCTGGGTGATAACTAAACTTAAAATCATAGTCCTTCAGGAACTCCATCCACCTTCGTTGTTGCATATTAAGATCCTTCTGGTCAAAGATATACTTTAAACTTTTGTGGTCAGAGAAAACTTCTAGTTGAGCGCCATACAAATAGTGTCTCCAGATCTTCAAAGCAAACACTACTGCAGCCAACTCCAAGTCATGCGTCGGATAATTTCGTTCATGAGGTCTCAGCTGCCGGGAAGCATAAGCCACCACATTTTTGTCTTGCATCAGCACACATCCAAGTCCTTTATGAGAGGCGTCACAGTATACTTCAAAAGGTTTTTGTGGATCGGGTAGTACTAGTACAGGTGCAGTTGTTAGCTTTTCCTTAAGCATCTTGAAACTTCTATCACACTCAGCCGTCCAAACGAACGGAACTTCCTTTCGTGTAAGGTAAGTCAGAGGTAAGGCTATCTGTGAAAACCCTTTAATAAACCTCCGGTAATATCCAGCAAGTCCGAGAAAACTCCGAACTTCTATAACGGTCGTAGGTGGTTCCCATTGCACTACAACTTCGATTTTTGAAGGATCCACTGCAATTCCTCCCTGTGATATAACATGTCCCTAAAATGCCACCTTCTCTGTCCAGAACTCAGACTTTGATAGTTTAGCATATAACTTCCGAGTCCTTAGTATCTGCAATACAGTCCTTAGATGCTCTTCATGCTCTCTTTCTGTCTTCGAATAGATGAGAATATCATGTATGAAAACTACTATGAACTAATCAAGGTATGGATGAAAAATACGATTCATGTAATCCATGAAAATCCCAGGAGCATTAGTTAGTCCAAACGACATAACCGTATACTCATAGTGACCATATCGAGTTCTAAACGCAGCCTTCAATATATCTGACTCTTTCACTCGAATTTGGTGATAGCCCGATCGCAAATCAATCTTCGAGAACACAGTTGCACCTTTTAACTGATCCATCAAATCATCTATTCATGGAAGTGGATACTTGTTCTTGATAGTGACTTTATTTAACTGTCGGTAATCTACACAAAGTCTCATTCCACCATCCTTCTTCTTTACTAGCAACACCGGAGCTCCCCAAGGTGATGCGCTGGGACGAATAAATTTCTTTCCAAGTAGCTCATCCAACTGCTTCTTCAACTCTGCAAGTTCCAATGGTGACATCCGATACGGTGTTATGGAAATCGGTCTGGTTCCAGGTACAAGTTCAATGCTGAATTTTATCTCTCGTTGAGGAGGAAATTCAGGTATGTCGTCCGGGAAAACATCAGAAAATTCCTTCACCACTCGGATTCGTTCTAAGCTTAGTTCACTATCATTCGAGCTAGCCACTAACAGAACGTACCCCTCACAATCACTCCTGTCTAATGTAACTCTTACAGAATTCAGATATAAAGTATGAGACAGAAATGGTTTAATATCTAAACTATCAAACGGAATAACAGCAGTTCTTTCATAGAAATCAAGGAAAACATGATACTTGGACAACCAATCTAACCCTAGAATAACTTCTAAACTACATAGAGGAAAACAGATTAGATCATGTATAAAAGTTCTATTCCTAATAATGAACGGTACTTGCAGGCACACTAAACTAGTCAAAGCATTTTGGGATGCAGGTGTATGGACAATTAGATCAAAGTTCAACTCAGAGAAATCTAGTCCCAACTCACGAGCAACAGTTAAAGAAACAAAGGAATGCGATGCACCCAAATCATACAGTACAGTTAGAAATTGATTCTTTGTAACGACCCAACTCCCAGTATGCCATGGTCATACAAGAAGCTAAGTGTTACTAACTTATCCTTTCTAATTATTAACTATTATTTAATATATGAGCATGTTCCTTGTTAGAGCGATGCCAATTTTACGGGTAACTTTTTTTTATATCGTTGCGGATAACAAGGTGAAATAAACAGGCATACATTGAGAGAAATAGAAAGGAAGCATAAATAAACATAGAAACACAGCTGATAATATACATCGTGTACACTATAACAAAACATGTAGTGTTTACACAAGATCAAGTCAGTTTACATCCTCGTCAACCTACGTAGCTAATATATACACGACACTCCCAGGGCCTGGCCCATACAAAAAGCCACTAATCTGGCGCCCAGGCTATCCTAACCACTATATAGCTCCTAGCTCTCGGGTGTACTAACACAAGTGAGAGACTAACTATCAGATAATGTCAGACTAGAGTGTCATCAAAAGAATGTCCCTTCTGCAGTCAAACTATATCTACACGTGGCCGTTCAGAGAATCATCGTGAGGTTCGTCCATCTCCTCATCCTGCTCTATCTCTATCTCAGGATCCTCCTCCTCCTCATCGTCCGCAGCTACAACTATATCCTCAAATCCACCAGAAATACTGCTGTCACTATGTACAAAACCATTCGCGAGCACAGGTCCGTTCGCGTATATAGGAGCTACCCCATCGTCCGGTAGTGCCGGCTCATTAGGCTGTGGAAAGTCAGGGATCGGCTCAGAGGGAAAATCCCACTCTGGTGGTATCACAGGTACGTAGTCACCAGCTAACTCAGGCTCATCAGGAAGGATAGGCTCAGGTACCGCCTCATTCAAAGGTTGAGCTGGTATAGGGTGTCCGGGATTATCAGGAAAAGGATGTCCAGGTGCGTCAGGATGTAACCAGGATAAGGGAAAGTCGTAAGGAGCATCGGGGTCAAAATGCAGGCTAGATAGAGGATGTTGAAAAGCTCGATTAGGTAACGCATATCGTCTAATACGAGGTTCCAATCCCATGATGAAGTAACTGTGATGTACCGGATCCTCGTAGATGTAAGGGTCCTCGAACTCATAGAAGATCACGCCCGTCTTCATTTGAGGGGGAGGAAGGGAGAGAAGGGGTAAGAACTGGGGAGTTCTTAGTAGGGTCGGGGTTGTTAGTTACGTTCATTTATTCGTTTTCGATTAGCAGATTTATAATAGAATACAGTAATGTAGTAAACAGAAGTTAAAAATAGATAGAAAAACAAAGAACGGAACACAAGCAGAAGAATACAAGAAGATAAAGCACAGACATAACACTCGAGCAAACAAACATAAAGAAATAGATCACACACAAGTAGGAATGCAACAGAGAATAATGCGCAGACAAGAATGATGCATGTCTAGCCCTAGCGCAGGCCATGAGCTCATGTGTCGGTTAGCACCTGCATTCCCGACATTTATCCGGTCACGAGTTCACGATTTCCCGGATACGATTTTCCGTTCAAATAAATGCGCAAACAATTATTAGCAGCTCTATTAAGACAGCCTCTGCTTTCTACTCGCAGGAAATATATGCTCTTGGGAACGGAAAATTACTCTTGGGTTGCCTCAGGGCAACAGATAAATAAACAAACATCTCTTGGGTTGCATTAAGCAACAAACAAATAAATAATATCTCTTGGGTTGCATTAAGCAACAAATATATATATAATATCTCTTGGGTTGCCTCAAGCAACAATTAACCTTTCAATAAGCCTTCTGCGCTTAGTCTCTTTACCCTGCTCTGATTTCTCTATTTAACCTGTGTATTTAAAGCTTATGTAAATTTCGGTATGAATAGTTAGCCTGTCCTTACCACCCTAACTTTCAGAAATTACTAAATAACCCCTTAAACACCAAAAATTTTACTTCCTTGCCCTTTTTAAGATCTAAGGCCTGTTCTTCATTGTTCTTAATCACACTCAAAGTGTTCTTCATATTCTTCATAAATTCTTCAGATTCTTTCTCTGTTTTTACCCGTTTTTCAGTCTTTTCAGCAACCAATTTTTACTATAATTCATAATAAATTAGCAGCCACTAAAACCCCATCTTTTCTACATGATTTCAACACAAATTGAACCTCAATTTAAGTTTAGGGTTTCGTTTTTCCAGCTGCCCCAAGAACATGAACTTTAAAGCTTGAATTTCATCAAATTTCATCAAAATTTCACCAAATTTTCACCAAGAATCAATCATATATGCAACCAATTTTTAGCACAGCCAAATCATACAACATTCACACATCTCAAACACAAATAATCAAGATTAATTTCGTGACACCCTACCTGGTTTTGCTGCTTCTAATTCAGTTAGACTTTCAGGTGGTCCTTAAGCACTTTTTCCTCCTAAATCACATCAAGAACAACTTTAAATCCAAAAACCCTCAACTAACCAAATCTCACTCAGCATATTAGGAAGTGATTTCTAACCTTAGACTTTCTGGAAAGTCACATTTCTTGGCCCTCAAGTCAAGTTAAGCATGATTCCTAAGGAAGAACATCAAGAAAACACATATTTAAGCATGTTTCCTTGAAACCGAATCAAAAGAGAGATGGTGCAGCCAACTCACCTTGATTCCAGCCTTGATAAGTCATATGATCATGTAGAGAAAGAAGAGAGGATCATTTTGGTCGGATTGAAATTTTGATTTGAGTTTTAGTTCAGCAGAAATCAAGCTTTGAAGATTTGGAACTAAGAACTTTTCTCTCTTTTTCTCTCTACCTATTTTCGGCCACAAAGTGAAAATGAGCCAGCCTTGGGGGGTTTTGGGGGTGTAGGGTGAGTTGTGATTGGTTGGCTTGGAGGTGGATTAAAATAATATTAAAATATCTCAGGTGTATAACTACTAAAACTAGATGTATCGGAACACTTGCAAAAACATCTCTAAAAATTGTTTTCTGAGCTACTAGCATAAATGACACTAGTAACATATTTATTATGAGAATAAAATATGTATAATGAGGCCTTAGCATTGCTAAAGTCATCAGAGAGTGCTGGTGCTAAGCTGCACCAGTAAATTGTGAACCCGGTTAAACCGGTTTTCTATTTTTAACTAAAACTGACCAGGTAACCTTATAATATTATTTCAAGAAGCTTATAATACTAATATAATGATAATATCATCCTATTATCTCTCTTCTCTCATAAATCGAGTCCGGTTTGTCAAACTGAGACTATTTACGAAAAATTGAATTAAAACTCCTAACCGATACGGTTCAAAAACTAGGTTCTTCGTGATTGCGTTATCGAGCTTGCCTCGGAAAAGGTTCTAACTTAAAGATGACTTAATGACAATGAGGATTGAGATACTTGATGATATATCAAGGTTTTCCCCTTACTGATCTTCCGGAGAAATTCGTACTTTCAGAAAAGATCTCGCGTACTCGAAAATCGGGGTTGTTACACTCTTGGCTTGGGAAGGTAACTTAGGAACTCTTGAGTTACTAATGTCCAAGTGATTGACGATTGGGAGCCATTAACTCTAGATCTCACTAATTGATTTGGTGGAGAACTAGGACTTATGGACTTGGATTGATATAGCTCATTTGACTTTCCTCTACTATTAGGTAGGGGTTAACTTAGTGCGATTGATCCTTGCCAATTTTCATGTTGTGGTTAGTGACTAGGATAGAGATCCTTGACCACCAAACCTTGCCAAGACCTTTTTAGCTATTAGTTTACTTCCTTGTCATTTATCTTTCATGTCTCTTATCAAAAACCCCAAAATATACCTCATAACCAATAACAAGGCACTTTATTGTAATTCCTAGGGAGAATGACCCGAGGTTCAATACTTCGGTTTATAGATTTTAGGGGTTTGTTACTTGTGACAAACAAATTTTTGTATGAAAGAACTATTGTTGGTTTAGAAACTATATTGCAACGAGATTTCATTTGAGAATTCTAAACCACACAAAAGTCTAATCATCAAAATGGCGCCGTTGCCGGGGAATTGCAATGGTGTTATGTTATTGGTTATTGTATATATGTAAATATTGTGAATAGCTTGATTTTTGGATTGTTTGCTAGTCTTTGCTAGTTTAGGACTTTGTTTCATTATATTGCTATTAGCTTTTGAATTTTATTTTCTCTTTTCACCATGAATTCTCACTTTGGCTATGAGTGTGATTACAACTATGTTGTAGGAAATGTGAGCTACAATGAAGATGTATATCAAGGATGGGATAATCAAAGGTGGGAGGAGCCATATGCATATGATCAATTGATGAGCGGATAATTTATACGCTTTTTGACATTGTTTTTACATAGTTTTTAGTATGATTTAGTTAGTTTTTAGTATATTTTTATTAGTTTTTAAATAAAAATCACATTTCTGGACTTTATTATGAGTTTGTGTGTTTTTCTGTGATTTTAGATCATTTCTGGCTGAAATTGAGGGACTTGAGCAAAAATCAGATTCAGAGGCTGAAGAAGGACTACAAATGCTGTTAGATTCTGACCTTCCTGCACTCAAAGTGGATTTTCTGGAGCTACAGAAGTGCAAATGGCGCGCTCTCAATTGCGTTGGAAAGTAGACATCCAGGGCTTTCCAGAAATATATAATAATCCATACTTTGCCTGAGTTTAGATAACACAAACTGGCGTTTAACGCCAGCTCTCTGCCCTATTCTCGAGTTAAATGCCAGAAACAGGTTGCAAAGCAGAGTTAAACGCCAGAAACAGGTTACAAACTGGCATTTGACTCCAAAAAAGACCTCTGCATGTGAAAGCTTCAATGCTCAGCCCAAGCACACACCAAGTGGGCCCGGAAGTAGATTTCTACATCATTTACTCATTTCTGTAACCCTAGTAACTAGTTTAGTATAAATAGAACTTTTTACTATCATATTAGGCATCTGATCTTTGATCATGTTTTGATGATTGAACCCTCTTTGGGAGGCTGGCCATTCAGCCATGCCTGGACCTTCATCACTTATGTATTTTCAACGGTGGAGTTTCTACACACCATAGATTAAGGTGTGGAGCTCTGCTGTTCCTCATGAATTAATGCAAAGTACTATTGTTTTTCTATTCAATTCAATCCTATTTTTTCTCTAAGATATTCATTCACACACAAGAACATGATGAATGTGATGATTATGTGATGCTCATCATCATTCTCACTTATGAACGCGTGTCTGACAAACACTTCCGTTCTACATAAAAGCAAGCTTGAATGCATATCTCTTAGCCTCCTGATCGTGAGATCAGAGTCTTCGTGGTATAGGCTAGAACTATTGGCGGCCATTCTTGAGATCCGGAAAGTCTAAACCTTGTCTGTGGTATTCTGAGTAGGATCTGGGAAGGGATGGCTGTGACGAGCTTCAAACTCGCGAGTGCTGGGCGTAGTGACAGACGCAAAAGGATTACTGAATCCTATTCCAGTATGATCGAGAACCGACAGATGATTAGCCGTGCAGTGACAGCGCATCTTGGACCATTTTCACTGAGAGGACGGGAAGTAGCCATTGACAACGGTGATGCCCTACATAAAGCTTGCCATGGAAAGGAGTAGGAATGATTGGATGAAGACAGCAGAAAAGCAGAGGTTCAGGAGGAACAAAAGCATCTCTATACGCTTATCTGAAATTCTCACCAAGGAATTACATAAGTATCTCTATCCTATTTTATATTTTAATTATCAATTCACCATAACCATTTGAATCCGCCTGACTGAGATTTACAAGATGACCATAGCTTGCCTCAAGCCGACAATCTCCGTGGGATCGACCCTTACTCACGTAAGGTTTATTACTTGGGCGACCCAGTGCACTTGCTGGTTAGTTGTGCGAAGTTGTGACAAAGAATTAAGATTATGAACTTGCGTATTAAGTTTTCAACGTCGTTACCAAGGAATGAACGATCACGATTTCTGCGCACCAAGTTTTTGGCGCCGTTGCCGGGGATTATTCGAGTTTGGACAACTGACGGTTCATCTTGTTGCTCAGATTAGGTAATTTTATTTTAATTTAAGCTTTTTGTTTTTATTATTTATATTTTTGAAAAAAAAATTTATTAAATTATTCGATGTTCTTCAGAATTTTTAAGAATGAATTCTAGAGTTTCTTCATGATCTGTTGAAGCCTGGCTGGCTGTCAAGTCATATCTAAATTTTTGGACTGAGGCTTCCACTTATCATGGCAAGAGTCCTTGGACTTTCATCTAATCAGCTGTTATATGCCTGATTTGTATTTGTTGGAGCTTGGCTGGCCATTGGCCATGTCTAGTGTTTTGGACCAGAGCTTTCACTGAAAGCTTGGCTGGCTAGTAAGCCATGTCTAATTCCTGGACTGGAGCTTTAGACTAACATTGCATGATTCCTGGAATTCTCATTAGAAATTTTGAAATCCTTATTTTCATTTTCAAAATAATTTTCAAAAAATATACAAAAAAAATTAATAAAATCATAAAACCAAAATAATTTGATGTTTCTTGTTTGAGTCTAGTGGCAAATTTTAAGTTTGGTGTCAATTGCATCTTATTTATTTTTCTTAAAATTTTCGAAAATGCATATGTTCTTCATGATCTTCAAGTTGTTCTTGACAAGTCTTCTTGTTTGATCTTCATATTTTCATGTTTAGTGTCTTTTCTTGTTTTTCATATGCATTTTAGAATTATTAGTGTCTATCGAATAAAAATTTTTAAGTTTAGTGTCTCGCATGTTTTTCTTTTCTTAAAAATTTTCAAAAATAAGTTCTTGGTGTTCATATTGACATTCAAAGTGTTCTTGGTGTTCATCTTGACATTCATAGTGTTCTTGCATGCATCATTTGTTTTGATCCAAAATTTTCATGCATTGAGTCTTTTTGGTGTTTTTCTCTCTTTTTATTAAAAATTCAAAAATAAAAAAAATATATTTCCCTTATTTTCTCATAAATTTTCAAAAATTTGGTTTGATTTAGTCAAAAAGTTTTTAAATTTAATCGTTTCTTATGAGTCAAATCAAAATGTTCAATTTAAAAATTCTTTCTTTTTCAAATCTTTTTCAAAAATCAAATCTTTTTCATTTTTTCTTTCATAATTTCGAAATTTTCAAAATTTATTTTCAAAATCTTTTTCTTATTTCTATTTCATATTTTCGAAATTAATGCTAGCATCTAATGTGATTGATTCAAAAAAAAATTAAGTTTGTTACTTGCCTAGTAAGAAAGGTTCAATCTTTAAATTTTAAAATCATATCTTTTTTATTCTTGTTAGTCAAGTAATCAACTTTAATTTTCGAAATCAAATCTTTTTAAATTTCTTTTTCAAATCTTTCTCAAAATAAGTTTCAATCACATCTTTTTCAAAATCAATTTTAAAATCTTTTCTAACTTCTTATCTTTTCAAAAATTGATTTTCAAATCTTTTTCAATTAACTACTTGACTTTTTGTTTGATTTTAAAAGTTTACTATTTCAATCATATCTTTTTCAAAACTACCTAACTAATTCTCTCTCTAATTTTCGAAAATCCCTTATCCCTTTTTCAAAATTCCTTTTAATTAACTAATTGTTTTAAATTTTAATTTTATTTCTTTTAATTTTCGAATACTAACCAATAATTAAAATAAAAACAAAAATATTTTCTTTTAATTTTAAATTAAATTCAAATTTTTCTCTTCTCACTCTTCTACTCTTCTCTTCTTCTACTCACATAAAGGAATCTCTATACTGTGACATAGAGGATTCCATATTTTCTGTTATCTTCTTTATCATATGAGCAGGAACAGGGATAAAGACATTCTTGTTGAAGCTGATCCTGAACCTGAAAGGACTCTGAAGAGGAAGCTAAGGGAAGCTAAAGCACAACTCTCTAGAGAAAATCTGACAGAAATTTTCGAAAAAGAAGGAGACATGGCCGAAAATAATAACAATGTAAGGAAGATGCTTGGTGACTTTACTGCACCAAATTCCAATTTACATGGAAGAAGCATCTCAATCCCTGCCATTGGAGCAAACAATTTTGAGCTAAAGCCTCAATTAGTTTCTCTGATGCAACAGAACTGCAAGTTTCATGGACTTCCATCAGAAAATCCTTTTCAGTTCTTAACTGAATTCTTGCAGATCTGTGATACTGTTAAGACCAATGGGGTTGACTCCGAGGTCTACAGGCTTATGCTTTTCCCGTTTGCTGTAAGAGACAGAGCTAGAATATGGTTGGACTCTCAACCTAAGGATAGCCTGAACTCTTGGGATAATCTGGTCACAGCTTTCTTAGCCAAGTTCTTTCCTCCTCAAAAGCTTAGTAAGCTATGAGTGGATGATCAAACCTTCAAACAAAAAGAAGGTGAATCCCTCTATGAAGCTTGGGAGAGATATAAGCAACTGACCAAAAAGTTTCCTTCTGACATGCTTTTAGAATGGACCATCATGGATATATTCTATGATGGTTTGTCTGAATTATCTAAGATGTCATTGGACCATTCTGCAGGTGGATCCATTCACCTAAAGAAAACGCCTGCAGAAGCTCAAGAACTCATTGACATGGTTGCAAATAACCAGTTCATGTACACTTCTGAAAGGAATCCTATGAGTAATGGGATGCCTCAGAGGAAGGGAGTTCTTGAAATTGATACTCTAAATGCCATATTGGCTCAGAATAAAATATTGATTCAGCAAGTCATTATGATTTCTCAGAGTCTGAATGGATTGCAAGCTGCATCCAACAGTACTAAAGAGGCATCTTCTGAAGAAGAAGCTTATGATCCTGAGAACCCTGCAATAGCAGAGGTGAATTACATGGGGAAACCCTATGGAAACACCTATAATCCCTCATGGAGAAATCATCCAAATTTCTCATGGAAGGATCAACAAAAGTCTCAACAAGGCTTTAATAATGGTGGAAGAAACAGGTTTATCAATAGCAAGCCTTTTCTATCATCCACTCAGCAACAGATAGAGAATTCTGAGCAGAATCCATCTAGCTTAGCAAATATAGTCTCTGATCTATCTAAGGCCACTTTAAGTTTCATTAATGAAACAAGGTCCTCTATTAGAAATTTAGAGGCACAAGTAGGCCAGCTGAGTAAAAGGGTCACTGAAACTCCTCCTAATACTCTTCCAAGCAATACAGAAGAGAATCCAAAAAGAGAGTGCAAGGTCATTACCCTACTTGGTGTGGCCGAACCCAAAGAGGTGGAGGAGGACGTGAATCCTAGTGAGGAAGACCTCCTGGGACGCTCAGTGACCAATAAGGAGTTTTCCTTTGAGGAACCAAAGGAATCTGAGGCTCATCTAGAGACCATAGAGATTCTATTGAACCTCCTTCTACCCTTTATGAGCTCTGATGAGTATTCATCCTCTGAAGAGGATGGAGACATTACTGAAGAGCAAGTTGCTAAGTACCTTGGTGCAATCATGAAGCTGAATGCCAAATTATTTGGTAATGAGACTTGGGAAGATGAACAGGATCCTGGTAAATTACCTCAAAAGAAACAGGATCCTAGTAAATTCCTAATTCCCTGTAACATAGGCACCATGACCTTTGACAAGGCTCTGTGTGACCTAGGGTCAGGAATAAACTTAATGCCACTCTCTGTAATGGAGAAACTTGGGTCTTTGAGGTGCAAGCTGCCAGAATCTCATTAGAAATGGCAGACAACTCAAGAAAACAGGCTTATGGACAAGTAGAGGAAGTGTTAGTAAAGGTTGAAGACCTTTACATCCCTGCTGATTTCATAATCCTAGACACTGGGAAGGATGAGGATGAATCCATCATCCTTGGAAGACCCTTCCTAGCCACAGCAAGAGCTGTGATTGATGTGGACAGAGGAGAATTGGTCCTTCAACTGAATGAGGACAACCTTGTGTTTAAAACTCAAGGATCTCCTTCTGTAACCATAGAGAGTAAGCATGAAAAGCTTCTCTCACTGCAGAGTCAACCAAAGCCCCCACAGTCAAACTCTAAGTTTGGTGTTGGGAGGCCATAACCAAACTCTAAGTTTGGTATTGAACCCCCACATTCAAACTCTAAGTTTGGTGTTGGGAGGTCCCAACAATGCTCTGAATATCTGTGAGGCTCCATGAGAGCTCACTGTCAAGCTATTGACATTAAAGAA
This sequence comes from Arachis ipaensis, assembly GCF_000816755.2. NCBI lineage: Eukaryota > Viridiplantae > Streptophyta > Magnoliopsida > Fabales > Fabaceae > Arachis > Arachis ipaensis. The sequence continues at coordinate 89,079,986 of NC_029793.2, forward strand.
GCGCTTGTTGGGAGGCAACCCAATGTTATTTAATTATATCTATTTTATTTTATTATTATTTTATGCTTTTTTTAGGTTGATGATCATGTGGAGTCACAAAACTACTGAAAAATCAAAAACAGAATGAAAAATAGCTTTAAAAATAGCTCACCCTGGAGGAAAAACTTACTGGCATTTAAACGCCAGTAAGAAGCATCAAACTGGCATTTAACGCCAGAAAGAAGCATCAAGCTGGCGTTAAACGCCAGAAACAAGCACCAGAATGGCGTTTAATGCCAGAACAGAGCATGGAAGTGGCGTTAAACGCCAGAAACAAGCTACATTTGGGTGTTTAACGCCAAAAACACGCAGCAAGCTGGCGTTTAACGCCAGACATGCATGCTAAGGGCGTTTTACACGCCTAATTGGAGCAGGGATGTTAAGTCCTTGACCCCACAGGATCTGTGGACCCCACAGGATCCCCACATTTTCTTCTCTCCTCTTCACACCTTTTCATAACTCTCTTCCACAAATACCCCTCACCAATCACCTCAATCACTCTTCCCCATCACCTCTTCACCACTCACATCCATCCTCTCTTCCCCCAAAAAAAAAAACCCACCTACCTCCAAAATTCAAACTCTTTTCCCTCCCAAACCCAACCCTAATGGCCGAACCCTAAACCTCTCCCCACTCCTATATAAACCCCTCATCCCCTCTTCATTTACACACAACACAACCCTTTCTTCTCCCCCTTGGCGGAATACACCTTCTCCCTCCATCTCCTCCATTTTCTTCCTCTTCTCCTTCTTTCTTTTTTCTTTTGCTCGGGGACGAGCAACCATTTTAAATTTGGTGTGGTAAAAGCATTACTTTTTGTTTTTCCATAACCATTAATGGCACCTAAGACCAGAGAAACCTCAAGAAAGAGGAAAGGGAAGCAAATTGCTTCCACCTCTGAGTCATGGGAGATGGAGAGATTCATCTCAAAGGTCCATCAAGACCACTTTTATGAAGTTGTGGCCAAGAAGAAAGTGATCCCTGAGGTTCCTTTCAAGCTAAAAAAGAATGAGTATCCGGAGATCCAACATGAGATCCGAAGAAAAGGTTGGGAAGTTCTCACCAACCCCATTCAACAAGTCAGGATCTTTATGGTTCAAGAGTTCTATGCAAACGCATGGATCACTAGGAACCATGATCAAAGTGTGAACCCAAATCCAAAGCATTGGCTTACCATGGTTCGGGGGAAATACTTAGATTTCAGTCCGGAAAATGTAAGGCTGGCGTTCAACTTGCCAATGATGGAAGAAAACGCACGCCCCTACACTAGAAGGGTCAACTTTGATCAAAGGTTGGACCAAGTCCTCATGGACATATGTGTGGAAGGAGCTCAATGGAAAGTTGACTCAAGAGGCAAGCCGGTTCAATTGAGAAGACTGAACCTTAAGCCTGTAGCTAGAGGATGGTTGGAGTTTATTCAACGCTCAATCATTCCTACTAGCAACCGGTCTGAAGTTACTATAGACCGGGACATCATGATCCATAGTATCATGATTGGGAAGGAAGTGGAAGTTCATGAGATTATACCTCAAGAACTCTATAAGGTGGCTAATAAGTCTTCCACTTTGGCAAGGTTAGCCTTTCCTCACCTCATTTGTCACCTCTGCAATTCGGCTGGAGTTGACATAGAGGGAGACATCCTCATTGAAGAGGACAAGTGAAAGAACTAAAGATTGATGGTTTAGAAGTTATAATAAACTCTCGTTGCAAGTATAGTCACTAAACCAAGCAATCAAACTTTCTTACAAACGTTTTGGTTGTCACAAGTAACAAACCCCTTAAAAATTGATAACCGAAGTATTTAAACCCCGGGTCGTCTTCTCAAGGAACTGCAGGGAAGTATGTTCTTATTATTGGTTATGAAGATTGTAAATCGGGGTTTTGAAGATGAGGAACAAGTGATTTGAATTGCAATTAAAATAAGTAAAAGACTGTAAAATAAATAAAGAACTGTAAAATAAACTTTTGGCAAGGTATGAGAAATTGGAAGTTCTATCCTAGTTATCCTTATCAATGATGATGAAAATTGAATCTTAATTCCACTTAGTTAGCCTTTACTTAAAGTAAAGAAAGGTCAAGTGACTAATTATGTTGATCTTCAAATCCTAGTTAATCCTTAAGGAAAGATTGGGATTATTGAAGTTCAATTCAATTAGCAAAGATAACAATTATCAATCATGTTGAGTTTGATAACTCCTGAGTTACTGATTTCTTAACCAAGACAAAAGGGGAAAAGTAAATCTACTGGAATAAAAATGTCTACAGATTGGAAACGACAGTAACCTAAATGAAAGAGAGCAATAATAAACTGAAATACCTCAAATAACATTAATTCAAAGAATAATCTGTAACATAGAAGAATTCATAAATTAAATTGAGAAGCTAAATAAAAAGGAATGTTGAACCTGATAAAAAAAGAGATAATCCTGAAAGCAAAAGAAATCCTAATTCTAAATCCTAAAAGAGAGAGGAGAGAACCTCTCCCTCAAAACTACATCTAATTCATGAATACTAACTAATTGGAGACTCCCTTCTCAATGGATGCATTCCCCCACTTCATAACCTCTGATTTGTGCCTTCTGGACTTGGATTTGGGCCAAAAAGGGCTTCAGAAATCTATGGGAGCATTTTTTGCATTTTCTAGTGCGTGGCCTCTGTCACGCGTCCGCGTGGGTCACGTGGTCGCTCATTTGGAGATTTCCTTATCACGCGGTTGCTTCAGTCATGCGTCCACATCATATGCGTTTCGCTTGAGGCGCGCGATCACTTCAACCACGCGGTCGCATCACTACCATTTCGCGCTGGCATGCGGCCGCGTCTCTCATGCGATCGCGTCACTGCCAGTTTCTTCAAAAACTCTATTTTATGCTTTCCTTCCAATTTTGTATGTTTTCTTTCCATCCTTTAAGTCATTCCTGCCTTAGAATATCTGAAACTACTCAACACACGAATCACGGCATCGAATGGAAATAAAGGGTAATCAAAATAATTACTTTTAAAGCATAGGAAACATGTTTTTCACATATGTAGTTAAATTAATTCACATTCTCAAGGAATCATATATGCATAGCCAAACCTTAGATAATGATAAAGCACTTTTACAATGGAGATGGGAAAGAAAAATATTTTACAATTTTGCAAGACAATTAATAATTTAAGCAGAGATATATGTTGATGAGCTATTGAACCCTCACTGGATTTTGTGTTTACTCTCTAGTCACTCAGTGTTTATTGGGTTAATCACTCTATTCTTCTTTTTATCCTTACTTTCCATAACTTTGTTCTTCATCTAACCAATCAACAATTATAGAATATAGGCATACAAAAATCATGAGGTCTTTAATTAAGGTTGTAATGGGGCCAAGGTAAAGGTAAGGGTATATGTATAAGGCTAAGTGAGCTAATAAGTGAATCCTTGATTAGTCTAAGATCTCACCTAACATACATACTTTGTAAAGCAAGAATTTCTTTACCTATTTTCCCATATTTTTCCCACTTTTTATGTTACATGCTCATATTTTAATTTTTATTTATTTTTATCCCATATCCATCGCTTTATTTTGCATTTGGGAAATTCTTTTGTATCCCCTTTATTCAAATACTGAAAAATAAAATTTTTTTATTTTTTTATTATTTTATTTTATTTTTTTTATTTTTATTTTTTTTAATGCACATGGTAATTCAATTATTTTGATTTCACATGAGCATGCTTCCCAAAATTTTATTTTGAATTATTTTATTCTTTTTAACTTTCTACCCTTTGTTTTTATCATCCATGTTCCCAATAGGTTTCCCACACTTAAACAATACACACTTTCTATCTTAAGCTAACCAAGGATTCAACTTGGCATTTTTATTTTATTTTTCTGCTTAAGGCTAGTATTGTGGTTTATAGAATAAGAGGGGATTTAAAGGCTCAAGGGGGCTAACAAGGGTGATGTAAAAGGTAGGCTAATTTGGGATAAGTGAGCTAGAACAATGGCCTCAATCACTTTCTTGGTATGTATCTATATTCTATAATCAGACATATAGATTAAAACAAAGTAAAGAACACTAGAATAAATAAGAAGGGCAGAACACACAGGAATAAAATGTTATGGTTTAAATGTAACCATGCAATTAAGCTCAAAACTCACAGGCTGTGTGTTCTCTAACTCAAAAATCATATATCAGTTATATATGTCAAGCATGTAAAAATTAAGAGTTTCTATTATTCTCAATGTAAATCTTAAGGTGGCTTTAAAGTTCTGGTGTTTCTCCTTGATAAAATGTTGTTAACTAACTAACATATAATGCTATACATACAAGGTGTGGGTTGTTTTTATTCTGTTAAAGTCTCTAGTTTACTTCCTTTTTATATTTTTAATTTAAACTAAGTTATCTTATGCTAAAAAGGGTAAATTATACTAATTAATCCACATTTTCTATAACTAATAAGTTAGAATTACAACTAAACTAAATGGCTAAAATATGAACTAAAGTGCAACATGCAGAAATTTAGTAAAAATACATGAAAATAGCAATGTATAAGTACTGAGAAAATAAAAATAAAAATAAAGAGAAAAATATAGAAAAATAATAAAGTAAAAAGAGTCTGTAGTAGTTCACCAAAAAAAATATACGCCAGAGATGGCGACCTCTCCACACTTAAAATGAAGCATCGTCCCTGATGCTCACTCAAGCAGGGTGTAAAAGGGTGTCATCACTGGAAGGATGGGTAGCCGAAGTCTCTGTGGTGGTGGTCTGAGGATCTGCCTGCTGTAGAGGAGGTGCTGACTGATGCCAGGGCATTTTGGCCAGTTTTACTGACCTTTTCTTTACTATTTTTAGGGTAGTTTCATGCATTTTCTTAGGAAATAAGCTAGTTTTGGGTAGATATTCACTTACATCTTGATTCAAGCATACATTGTGCACTTTATATGATTTCATGAGGATTTTGCATGAATTTAAGGACAAATTGGATGTTGCATTTCCCATGACTTGGACTAGAACTTTGATGCACTTTATTGCTTGATTTCAGGACAAAGGAAGCAAAGAAGAACCACATTAGTGGCTACGTTAGTTACACTAACATTAACACTAACGTGGAATGGGAATAACTTGCAAAGTTAATGAGAAAAGTGATTGCCAATAACGCTCTCGAAGCCATCATTGCCCACGTTAAGAGTCACGTTAACTAAGTTAACATGAACTCTAACGTGGATGAAAGGAAATGGAGCCAACGTTAGTGACACTTAACATTATCACTAACATTGGACCAAGCTCATAAGTGGCCAAGTTAGTCACCACGTTAACGTTGGGAAGGGGGAGGCTTCTCAACGTTATTGGGAAAGTTGAGTCTCAATAACGTGCACGAAGGACAAAGAGGCAACGTTAGTGGCAACGTTTGTACCACTAACGTTGAGGTTAACGTGACTCTTACTTGGGTAAGGAACGTTAGTGAAAAAGTTGAATGTCACTAACATTCTCGAACCTATATTTTCACTGAACGTTAACACCACTAACGTCCTGAGCCAAAGTCTCTGCCCACTTCACAATTTTTCTCTGTAAGTAAAGCCAAGCCCAATGAAGAAGATAACTGCTTCAAACTCAAGATCCAAAGGCCCAGACCCAAGACTTGAAGAACCAACTAGAAGAGTTGAAGAGTAGTATATATAGGAGTAACTTTGAATTATTTTGGGAGTTGGAAAATATAAGGAGCCTCTTGGCATAGAATTACTCTCTGTATTTTACTTTCTCTGCACTTCTAGTTTTCATCATGTATTCTCCATCTTTGTTTTCATTTTCCAAAGCTATGAACAACTAAACCCCTTTCATTGGGTTAGGGAGCTCTGTTGTAATTTGATGGATCAATACTAGTTTTCATTATTCTTCTTCTATCTTTTCTCTTGATTTTACTTGAAAGCTTTCGATCTTCATCCAATTGGGTAGTTATCCTGGAAAAGAAGCTATTCCTACTTGGATCTCTTCTGAACCTTGAAAGAGAAATGAAGAGATCAAGCTAGAAATGCTTTTTCATGCTGGACCAAATTGGATTTGGATGGATATGTGACTATAATCCTCTCAACACTTGATTTGAAAAATGCATGTGGTATAATCAGTGACCATACTTCATCTCTTCTCATGAGCAATCGACCAAGGAATTGGCTATTGATCAAGATTTGAGGGATTGAATTACAAGAAATTGTAATTCAATCACTTAAGATTGCCAAGGAGATCAATGAGTGCATTGATTGAGGAAGAGATGAAAATGAAATTGATCCGGAGAATGCAACATCTCCTAAGCCCAATGAACTCCCCATTTCTGATCTTATCCATTCTCTTTAATTTCTGTTATTTACTCTTATGAGCAATTCCCCCATTCCCATTTACAATTCTGCAATTTACTTCAGTAATTTACTTTCAGTTCTTTAATTCTAGCATTTACTTTTTCTGTCATTTACCTTCCCACCATTTTATTTTTTGCAATTCTAAACTCATATCCTGGATTCGCTCAACTAGAACATTCCTCTAATTAAAGTTGCTTGATCAATCAATCCTTGTGGGATTCGACCTCACTCTATTGTGAGTTTTTACTTGACGACAAATTCGGTACACTTGCCGAAGGAAATTTGTTAAGAGACAAGTTTTTCGTGCATCACTGACTGAATAGGAACCTCTGGGTCTGCAGCCTGAATCTAATGCGGGGCCTCCTGCTGAGGTGCAGCCTACTCCGTACCTGCCTACGCAGCCTCTCTCTGTGGATGGGTCTCCGCCTTGTGATCATCCGCCTCCTCCTCAGATGGCTCTGATGGGGTGTCAGGCTCGGAGGGGATGTCGTTGCCAGATCAGATCATCAGCTTTAGGTGCTCATAGCGTCGCTTGCTGTGACGCTCAGATCTCTCGTATCGCCGCCGGTTGCAGCGCTCCATCTGGTCTAGCTACTGAAACAGGTAGTGCACTAAGTGATAAACTGGCTCTGAGGCAGGTGGAGGTGCAGTGGTGGTAGCAGGGGTAGTTGTAGAAGAGGAGGGGCCGGCATATGGTGTGCCTGTCTCATCAGTAGGAGTGAGGAATGGAGGTCTATAGCCCAAAGCCAGAAAGTTCCTGCTGTGAGGGATAATTTTCTTGCATTCTGCAGCAGGTGGCTTCTCATCAGCATCCTCCCAAGGTACGTCAGCTCGACGGCCAAGCTGTGTAATCAGATATGGAAAGGGGAGAGTGCCTCGGACGTGGACCCTGGCCATGTAATACCGAATGAAGCGTGGAAGGTACAGGTCCTTACCCTCCATCACACACCATGGGAGGGTGATCATAGCGGCAGGTAGCTCCGTCTCGTGAGTACTCAGCATAATAAAGTTGCTTAGGATCTGATGCCATAGCTGAGCCTCATCGTTCAAGTATGCCCGCTTGATTCCCTTAGGCATGGTGGTGTTCTGACCCATGACCCATGGAACAGTCAGGTCAAGGGCTATCCTTGCCTTGACGGCATCCTAGTCAAACTTCATTTAGCGCATGTCCTCCTCAGCCTTTTGATAACCATCTGGCTGATCGGATTTAGGCAGGAGCTTCAGAACATCCTCTATGGCCTCTTCAGTGACCAGTATCTGCTTCCCTCTTAGGTTTATTGCATCTAGGGAGGTTTTGAAGTAATTACAGTAAAATTCCCTAACCCAAGATGCATTGACCTCAGTCAGGTTTCTCTCCAGGAAGAACCAGCCTCTTTGTTTGATCTGATCAGAGGTGTATTGCTGGAGTTCTTCTGGGATCTTCAGAGTCCTCTCCAGGTATAGGTTCCTGGAGGTTGCAAACACCGGATACTTCAGCTCGCAGTATCGGTTTGCAAACTTAATGGGATCAATAGCAGGGAGTAGCTGGTCAGCCTTCTCCTGCGGGGTAAAGTGTTTCTCCCGCCAGGAGTCATCATGCATGATGTCCAGGATGGACATGGAGGATTCTCCTCTTTTCCATTTGCCAGTTGTTGCCTTTCCCTTTCCTTTTCTTTGAGTGTCAGACATCCTGAAAAATAGAAAACCAGGATATAATAAAAACAGAAAAAACAAGTATGCAAATCACAAAATAAGCATATAGTGGCAAAGGAGCAGTGGAGTAATGAAAATGAGTTAAGTAAATGTGCATTAAGGATTAAATAGGAGTTAAAAGTCCAAGAAGAAAAAATTAACAATCCAAAATGTATTAGAAATCATGTTAATTAGGAAAAATTATCATCATGCCTTGGTTAGAAGGTTAAAGAGAATAGTGAAAAACCAGAAGAGATGTTTTGAATGGTTAGGTTGGTTAGGAATGAAAAAAAAAGTTTAGAAGGTTAAAATTAGTGAATTAGTAAAAAGTGGGTTAGAGTAAGTGGCATGATGAACATTTTCTAAGTAACAAGCATTCTCAATTAGAAGCTACAGTTAACTCATATCCAAACAAGGGAATCAGGTTGATGATGAATAAAAAATTGGAAGCTAAACATCAAAAATGCAGATTATGAACCAGGAAATCAAAAAGAATAAGAAAGCTTGCCCTGGTATTCATGAATTGGTTTTGGTAAAAGAAGAGTAAAGTAGAGTTCAAAGTGCCAAAACCAAGACATGAATGGAAACAAAACAGTTTACAGAAAATTGGGCAGCATTCCGGCTAAAATTGGATGTTCTCGGAAAATAAAGAGTAAGCAGGACAGTTCATATGAATTAAAACAAACTGCAATTAGGTATGAACAAGAAAGAGCATTCGCAATAGCAGCATGAACAGTACGAACAGCATATGAACAATACTAACATTACAGCAACAGCAGAATTGCAAAAATTATAAAACAAGAAGCACGAACAGCGCAATTAAACAGCCCTAAATCCACTAACCACATCCTAGGCTACCTAACCACCTAGAATTCACTACAACATGCATATCTAACTAGCCTAATTATGAACATAAACAGAAAAATATGTAATTAACGGAGAATTGAAAGAAGGGTGGCGTTCGGCGGAACCTAGTAGGCATATGAATGAAAGTGGGGCAGAGAGATGGCTGGGGGATGGTGGTGGTGACGGCTGACGCGGCGGTTGAGGGTGGTTGGCGTGGCGGTGGTTGTTCGGAGGCAGGGAGGGTTTCGGGTAGGAGTAGTGGTGGGGGGAAGAAGAGGAGAGAAGAAGAAGAAAGAGAGGGAAAGGAGAAGGGGGTGGCGCGGCGGTAGGGCTGGGTGGTTGACGGGGTTGCGGTGGCGTAGGGTGGCGCGGGTGGTGGAGGAGCAGCAAAGGTTGCAGAGAGGAGGAAGAAGAAGGGGTTGGGGGCACGATGGGGTAGGGTTCGCGTCACAGGGGGTTAATAAATTTGAATCCACGCGATCGCATGGGGCATGCAGTCGCGTGGCTGGGATGGAATGGGGGTTGACGCCATCGCGTGAGTGATGCGATCGCATGGAATGGGTAAAAGGGTGAATGATGCGGTCGCGTGAGGCATGCGACCGCGTCGCTAGAAATTGTGCTAAACGCACAATTCCAGCGTCGTTTCAGCGCAACTCTCTATCTCCTTTGGGGTGTTATGCAATCCAGGCGACGCGATCGCATCGCTCACGCTGTCGCGTGGGATTGGTGTTGTGCAGGTGACGCGATCGCGTTAGGGACGCGACCGCGTGGGTCGTTTGTGCGAAACGCACAATAGCCGCACGATTCCAGCCCAATTTTCTGGGCGTTAGATCCTTACGCCGATTTCCAGGTCACGCGGCCGCGTGAATGACGCGGACGCGTGAGGGGATTGTTTTTCGCAACTGACGCGATTGCATGAGTGATGCGGTCGCGTCGCACGCCTACGCTCCTCTCTTTTTTTATGTAGGTATGCAAGTGTGCAGTATGCAATGCGAATGAATAATATTCAGGTTCAATTGAAAAGGAAAAACAAAACTAACTAACACGAAATAAAACTGAAAAAGAAACGACCATACCATGGTGGGTTGTCTCCCACCTAGCATTTTTAGTTAAAGTCCTTAAGTTGGACATTGGATGAGCTTCCTGTTATGGCGGCTTGCGCTTAAATTCGTCCAGAAATCTCCACCAATGTTTGGAATGCCAACAGCCTCCGGGGTCCCAAACTCGGCATGTAAAGCTGCTGAGTATCTTCAAGCAGATTGTCAGGCTCCCGGGGTGACGAATGTCAGAATAGATTCCAGGATCCCAAACTTTGCTTTTAAATCCGCCTTTGTCTTGAGTTCCTATTGATGCCAATCATTCTGAACCTCAATGGATAAAGTGAGATGCCAAAACTATTCAAGAGGCAAAAAGCTATAACTCCCGCTCATATGATTGAAGCTATGTTTCATTGATAGTTTAGAATTTATAGTATATTCTCTTCTTTTTAGCCTATTTGATTTTCAGTTTCTTGGGGACAAGCAACAATTTAAGTTTGGTGTTGTGATGAGCGGATAATTTATACGCTTTTTGACATTGTTTTTAGTATGTTTTTAGTAGGATCTAGTTACTTTTAGGGATGTTTTCATTAGTTTTTATGTTAAATTCACATTTCTGGACCTTACTATGATTTTGTGTGTTTTTCTGTGATTTCAGGTATTTTCTGGCTGAAATTGAGGGACTTGAGCAAAAATCAGATTCAGAGATTGAAGAAGGACTGCTGATGCTGTTGGATTCTGACCTCCCTGCACTCAAAATGGATTTTCTAGAGCTAAAAAACTCAAAATGGTGCGCTTCCAATTGCGTTGGAAAGTAGACATCCAGAGCTTTCCAGAAATATATAATAGTCCATACTTTGGCCAAGTTTAGATGATGCAAACTGGCGTTCAACGCCAGATTTCTGCCCAATTCTGGCGTCCAGCGCCAGAAAAGGATCCAAAACCAGAGTTCAGCGCCAGAAATGGATCAAAACTTGGCGTTCAACTCCACAAATGGCCTTTGCACGTGGAAAGTTAAAGCTCAGCCCAAGCACACACCAAGTGGGCCCCGGAAGTGGATTTATGCATCAATTACTTACTTCTGTAAACCCTAGTAGCTAGTTTATCATAAATAGGACCTTTTACTATTGTATTAGACATCTTTGGATTATATTTTGATCTATTGATCACGTTTTGGGGGCTGGTCATCTCGGCGGGCGTAGTGATAGACGCAAAAGGATAGTAAATCCTATTCCAGCATGATCGAGAACCGACAGATGAATAGCCGTGCCGTGACAGAGTGCGTTGACCATTTTCACTGAGAGGATAGGATGAAACCATTGACAAGGGTGACGCCTCCAGACGATTAGCCGTGCCGTGACAGGGCATTTGGATCATTTTCCCGAGAGAAGACCGAAAGTAGCCATTGACAATGGTGATGTATCACATAAAGCCAGCCATGGAAAGGAGTAAGACTGATTGGATGAAGATAGCAGGAAAGCAGAGGTTCAGAGGAACGAAAGCATCTCTATTCGCTTATCTGAAATTCTCACCAATGATTTACATAAGTATTTCTATCCCTATTTTATTATATTATTTTCAAAAACTCCATAACCATTTGATATCCGCCTGACTAAGATTTACAAGGTGACCATAGCTTGCTTCATACCAACAATCTCCATGGGATTCGACCCTTACTCACGTGAGGTATTACTTGGACGACCCAGTGCACTTGCTGGTTAGTTGTGCGAAGTTGTGAACCATGGTATTGGCATCATGTGTTTGGCGCCATTACCAGGGAAAGAAAGAGCGATGAATTTTACATAATCAAAGTGTAATCACAATTTCTGCGCACCAAGTTTTTGGCGCCGTTGCCGGGGATTGTTCGAGTTTGGACAACTGACGGTTCATCTTGTTGCTCAGATTAGGTAATTTTCTTTTTGTTGTCTTTTCAAAAATTTTTCAAAAATATTTCAAAATTTTCTCACCTGTTTTCCTTTTTCAAAAATTTTTAAAATCAAGTTGTTTCCTATGAGTCAAATCAAATTTTCGATTTGAAAATCTTATCCTTTTCAAAATCTTTTTCAAAAATCAAATCTTTTTCAAATTTCTTAGTTATTTTCGAAAATTTCAAAAATATTTTTCAAAAATCTTTTTCTTAT
>NC_029793.2:89092102-89112776 GCF_000816755.2 Arachis ipaensis
AACTTCTTATCTTTTCAAAATTTGTTTCAACTAACTAACTAACTTTTTGTTTGTTTCTTATCTTTTTCAAAACTACCTAACTAACTCTCTCTCTTTCTAATTTTCGAAAATATCTTCCCCCTTTTTCAAAAATTTCTTTTTTATTATTTTAATTTTTATTTTCGAAAAAAAACTACTAACCTTTTTCAAAAACTATTTTCAAAAATCACTAACTCCTTTTCAAAAAAATTTATTTTCGAAATTTTCCCTCTCTCATCTTATTCTATTTATTTATTCATCTACTAACATCTCTCCCTCACCCACCAAAAATCCGAACCCTCTCTCTCTCTTTCTGAGTTCAGATTTTTCTCTTCTTCTTTTCTACTAACAATAAGGAACCTCTTTACTGTGACATAGAGGATTCCTCTTCTTTTCTTTTTCTCTTCTCTTTTTTATGAGCAGGGATAGAGAAAAAGTCATTCTTGTTGAAGCTGATCCAGAACCTGAAAGGACTCTGAAGAGAAAATTAAGAGAAGCTAAATTACAATAATCCAGAGACAACTTGATTGAAAATTTCGAACAAGTAAAGGAGATGGCAGCCGAACCCAACAACAATGCAAGGAGAATGCTTGGTGACTTTACTGCACCTAATTCCAATTTACATGGAAGAAGCATCTCCATTCCTGCCATTGGAGCAAACAACTTTGAGCTGAAACCTCAATTAGTTTCTCTGATGCAGCAGAACTGCAAGTTTCATGGACTTCCATCTGAAGATCTTTTTCAGTTCTTAACTGAATTCTTGCAGATATGTGATACTGTTAAGACTAATGGAGTAGATCCTGAAGTCTACAGGCTCATGCTTTTCCCTTTTGCTGTAAGAGACAGAGCTAGAGTGTGGTTGGACTCTGATGACAAGTCACCTTAGCCTATTTTAACTAGTCTTTTTCTTTTGTTTTCATTAGAATTATGCACTTTCTTGAGCTACAAGCAAGCTATACCACTAAGCTAAAATTGCTCAATCCTTCAATCCCTGTGGGATCGACCTCACTCCCGTGAGTTTTTATTACTTGATACGACCCGGTACACTTGCCGGTTTGATTTGTGTGTTTTGGGAGAGATTTATTTTTCCTCCAAAATACTCATCAGACTCTCAACCCAAAGACAGCCTGAACTCTTGGGATAAGCTGGTCACGGCTTTCTTAGCCAAGTTCTTTCCTCCTCAAAAGCTGAGCAAGCTTAGAGTGGATGTTCAAACCTTCAGACATAAAGAAGGTGAATCCCTCTATGAAGCTTGGGAAAGATACAAACAGTTGACCAAAAAGTGTCCTTCTGACATGCTTTCAGAATGGACCATCCTGGACATATTCTATGATGGTCTGTCTGAGTTATCTAAGATGTCATTGGATACCTCTGCATGTGGATCCATTCACCTAAAGAAAATGCCTGCAGAAGCTTAAGAACTCATTGACATGGTTGCAAATAACCAGTTCATGTACACTTCTGAAAGGAATCCTGTGAATAATGGGATGCCTATGAAGAAGGGAGTTCTTGAAATTGATACTCTGAATGCCATATTGGCTCAGAATAAAATATTGACTCAGCAAGTCAATATGATTTCTCAGAGTCTGAATGGAATGCAAGCTGCATCCAACAGTACTCAAGAGGCTTCTTATGCAGAAGAAGCTTATGATCCTGAAAACCCTGCAATAGCAGAGGTGAATTACTTAGGTGAACCTTATGGAAACACCTATAACTCATCATGGAGAAATCATCCAAATTTCTCATGGAAGGATCAAAAGCCTCAACAAGGCTTTAATAATGGTAGAAGGAACAGGTTTAACAATAATAAACCCTTTCCATCATCCACTCAGCAACAGACAGAGAATTCTGAGCAGAATCCATCTAGCTTAGCAAATCTAGTCTTTGATTTATCTAAGGCCACTGTGAGTTTCATGAATGAAACAAGGTCTTCCATTAGAAATTTGGAAGCACAAGTGGGCCAGCTGAGTAAAAGAATCACTGAAATCCCTCCTAGTACTCTCCCAAGCAATACAGAAGAGAATCCAAAAGGAGAGTGCAAGGCCATTGACATAAGCACCATGGCTGAACCCAAAGAAGGAGAGGAGGACGTGAATCCCAAGGAGGAAGACCTCCTGGGACGTCCAGTGACCAATAAGGAGCTTCCCTCTGAGGAACCAAAGGACTCCGAGGCTCATCTAGAGACCATAGAGATTCCATTGAACCTCCTTATGCCCTTCATGAGCTCTAATGAATATTCCTCTTCTGAAGAGAATGAGGATGTTACTGAAGAGCAAACAGCCAAGTTTTTTGGTGCAATCATGAAGCTGAATGCCAAATTATTTGGCATTGATACTTGGGAAGTTGAACCTCCCTTGTTCATCAATGAACTAAGTGATCTGGATCAACTGACATTGCCTCAGAAGAGACAGGATTCTGGAAAGTTCATAATACCTTGTACTATAGGCACCATGATTTTTAAGGCTCTGTGTGACCTTGGTTCAGGGATAAACCTCATGCCCCTCTCTGTAATAGAGAAACTGGGAATCTATGGGGTGCAAGCTGCTAAAATCTCATTATGAATCCATCATCCTCGGAAGACCTTTCCTGGCCACAGCAAGAGCTGTGATTGATGTTGACAGAGGTGAACTAGTCCTTCAATAGAATGAGGACTCCCTTGTGTTTAAAACTCAAGGATCTCCCTCTGCAACCATGAAGAGGAAGCATGCTAATTCTTATTTTTATTTAGTTATATGTCTTTATAGGTTCATGATCATGTGGAGTCACAAAATAAATATAAAAATTGAAAACGGAATCAAAAACAGCAGAAGAAAAATCACACCCTGGAGGAAGCATCTGCCTGGCGTTCAACGCCAGAACAGAGCATGGTTCTGGCGCTGAACGCCCAAAATGGGCAGCATCCTGGCGCTGAACGCCCAGAACAAGCATGGTTCTGGCGTCCAACGCCAAAAATGGCAACAAATGGGCGTTGAACGCCCAAAATGGGCACCAACCTGGCGCTGAACGCCCAGAGTTGTGTGCAAGGGCATTTTACTTGCCTAAATTGGTGCAGGGATGTAAATTCCTTGACACCTCAGGATCTGTAGACCCCACAGGATCATCTCAGGATCTGTGGACCCCACAGGATCCCCACCTACCTCATCATCTCTCTTTCCATTCATGATCATCTCTTCTGTTTTCCATTTACCACTCACATCCATACACCCACTACCTTCAAAATTCAACATCTCTCTCCCACCCAATCCCACCCATATGGCCAAATACACACATCCATCCATCTCCTCCATATCTTCTTCTTCTTCTTCTATTCTTTCTTCTTTTGCTCGAGGGCGAGTAACATTCTAAGTTTGGTGTGGTAAAAGCATAGCTTTTTTGTTTTTTCCATAACCATTGATGGCACCTAAGGCCAGAGAAACCTCTAGAAAGAGGAAAGGGAAGACAAAAGCTTCCATCAAGGGTCTATAGCTCAGTGGTAGAACATTTGACTGCAAATCAATAGATCCCTGAGATACCTCAGAAATTATATTGATGTGGTGACAATGCTTCTTGTTTTCTGAATGTATGCTTGAACAGTGCATATGTCTTTTGAAGTTGTTGTTTAAGAATGTTAAATATGTTGGCTCTTGAAAGAATGATGACTAGGAGACATGTTATTTGACAATCTGAAAAATCATAAAAATGATTCTTGAAGCAAGAAAAAGCAGCAAAGAACAAAGCTTGCAGAAAAAAAATAGGCAAAAAAAATAGAAAGAAAAAGAAAAAGCAAGCAGAAAAAGCTAAAAGCTCTTAAAACCAAGAGGCAAGAGCAAAAAAGCCAATAACCCTTAAAACCAAAAGGCAAGGGCAAATAAAAAGGATCCCAAGGCTTTGAGCATCAGTGGATAGGAGGGCCTAAAGGAATAAAATCCTGGTCGAAGCGGCTAAACCAAGCTGTCCCTAACCATGTGCTTGTGGCGTGTAGGTGTCAAGTGAAAACTTGAGACTGAGCGGTTAAATTCAAGGTCCAAAGCAAAAAAAGAGTGTGCTTAAGAACCCTGGACACCTCTAATTGGGGACTTTAGCAAAGCTGAGTCACAATCTGAAAAGGTTCACCCAATTATGTGTCTGTTGCATTTATGTATCCGGTGATAATACTGGAAAACGAAGTGCTTATGGGATTCTGACCTCCCTGTACTCAAAATGGATTTTCTGGAGCTACAGAACTCAAAATGGCGCGCTTCCAATTGCGTTGGAAATTATACATCCAGGGCTTTCCAGCAATATATAATAGTCCATACTTTGGCCAAGTTTAGATGACGCAAACTGGCGTTCAACGCCAGCTTTCTGCCCAATTCTGGCTTCCAGCGCCAGAAAAGGATCCAAAACCAGAGTTAAGCGCCAGAAATGGATCAAAACCTGGCGTTCAACTCCACAAATGGCCTCTGCACGTGGAAATTTAAAGCTCAGCCCAAGCACACACCAAGTGGGCCCCGGAAGTAGATTTATGCATCAATTACTTACTTCTGTAAACCCTAGTAGCTAGTTTATTATAAATAGGACCTTTTACTATTGTATTAGACATCTTTGGATTATATTTTGATCTATTGATCACGTTTTTGGGGCTGGCCATCTCGGCCATGCCTGGACCTTTCACTTATGTAATTTTAACGGTAGAGTTTCTACACTCCATAAATTAAGGTGTAGAGCTCTGCTGTTCCTCAAAGATTAATGCAAAGTACTACTGTTTTCTATTCAATTCATCTTATTTCGCTTCCAAGATATTCATTCGCACTTCAACCTGAATGTGATGAACGTGACAATCATCATCATTCCCTAAGAACGCGTGCCTGACAACCACTTCTGTTCTACCTTCGACTGAATGAGTATCTCTTAGATCTCTTAATCAGAATCTTCGTGGTGTAAGCTAGAATGATGGTGGCATTCAAGAGAATCCGGAAGGTCTAAACCTTGTCTGTGGTATTCCGAGTAGGATTCAATGATTGAATGAATGTGACGAGCTTCAAACTCGCGATTGCCGGGCGTAGTGACAGACGCAAAAGGATAGTAAATCCTATTCCAGCATGATCGAGAACCGACAGATGAATAGCCGTGCCGTGACAGGGTGCGTTGACCATTTTCACTGAGAGGATAGGATGAAACCATTGACAAGGGTGATGCCTCCAGACGATTAGCCGTGCCGTGATAGGGCATTTGGATCATTTTCCCGAGAGAAGACCGAAAGTAGCCATTGACAATGGTGACGTATCACATAAAGCCAGCCATGGAAAGGAGTAAGATTGATTGGATGAAGATAGCAGGAAAGCAGAGGTTCAGAGGAACGAAAGCATCTCTATTCGCTTATCTGAAATTCTCACCAATGATTTACATAAGTATTTCTATCCCTATTTTATTGTATTATTTTCGAAAACTCCATAACCATTTGATATCCGCCTGACTGAGATTTACAAGGTGACCATAGCTTGCTTCATACCAACAATCTCCGTGGGATTCGACCCTTACTCACGTAAGGTATTACTTGGACGACCCAGTGCACTTGCTGGTTAGTTGTGCGAAGTTGTGAACCATGGTATTGGCATCATGTGTTTGGCGCCATTACCAGGGAAAGAAAGAGCGATGAATTTTACATAATCAAAGTGTAATCACAATTTCTGCGCACCATGCACCAGCTCTGAGTACGAGCCATTTCCCTCTTACTCTTAAAGCCGCAGAGAGCTCTAAGCTGGCCATCTGTTTCAAGCAAACCATATTCAAGTGGGAAAATAAAGCTAAAGGTTAAGGATTGTACCCACTTGAAGCTTGTATTGGGTGGTAATGGCCTTGGGATAAGTGTTTCCAGTGGTTCTGTAAGTTCTACTCCCTTGTGCTTTGTGGTGAATTTCTTCACTTCCTTGCAGACTTCTTCAAATGCATCCATGTCCTGATCAAAGCTTTCTATGTCTTCCTCGTTACTTAAGTCATAAATGGGAGGTTGAGAGAAATCTACCTCCACATCATCTTCGTATTCACTTGGGGAAGATTCTTCGATCTCAGAGAATTCACTTGCTGATGCAAGTTCATTACTGGGAGAACTTGACTTTAGATTATCATCATCAAGGAAAGTTGCTTCTTGGATTAATCCATCTAGTTCTTCATAAAAGACTTACTTTGGGAGTTGTGCACTATCCTCCTTAGCATCAATTGTAATGTCCTTGACAGAATTTTCCACAATTCTAGATTCCCATGGAAGTTCAGCGTCTCCTAAGTCTTCAACCAACTCTTCTTCTTTTACAATGACAGCATCCTCTACTTGTTCCAGTACGAACTCATGCCCTGTTCTGTCCACTGGAGTTTCTAGTATCTTCTTCATGCTACGCTCTTCTTTAGATTGTCCACATGGGGCTGTGGGAGGTCCTTGAATGTTCTAACGTCTAGAAGATAATTGACTTACAGCTTGCTCCAGTTGATGAAGGGTTGTTTGAAGTTGATCTACTGTTTCCTTGAGGCAAACCTCTGATTCTCGGGGTGATGGAATTGGACATGGTACATGGGGAAGTGGTGGTGTTTGGGAGTAATAGGATTGGAATTGGGATAAATGAGGATCATATGGTGGTGAATGGTGAAAATGAGCTTGTGAGTGTGGTGGTTCGAAGTTACGTTGAGAGGATGGTCTATAAGCACAGGGTGGGGCTTGTTGGTAACTACAAGGTTGTCCACCATGTCTATTGGCTTGGTATGCATTGTAGAATGGTCTTTGTCCATGATATCGTGGAGGGTGTTGTTGCCTAAAGGGTTGATCAGATCCTCTTGGCTCCATCCATCTTTCATTGCTCTGACCTTGATGCATGTTCCTATTATAACTTTTACTCCTTTCAACAATATTAGAACCAAACTCAAAGCGAGGGAGGGTGAGGATTCATAGTAGCTAATAAAAGTAAAAGGAGAAAATAAAGACAAATAAACAAGTAAAAGAAAAATATTTACAATAACCAGTAATAAGGCACACGATTGCAGTTCCCCAGCAACGGCGCCATTTTGAAAGAACTGAAGATTGATGGTTTATAAGTTATAATAAACTCTCGTTGCAAGTATAGTCACTAAACCAAGCAATCAACCTTTCTTACAAACGTTTTGGTTGTCACAAGTAACAAACCCCTTAAAAATTGATAACCGAAGTATTTAAACCTCGGGTCGTCTTCTCAAGGAACTACAGGGAAGTATGTTCTTATTATTGGTTATGAAGATTGTAAATCGGGGTTTTGAAGATGAGGAACAAGTGATTTGAATTGCAATTAAAATAAGTAAAAGACTGTAAAATAAATAAATAACTGTAAAATAAACTTTTGGCAAGGTATGAGAAATTGGAAGTTCTATCCTAGTTATCCTTATCAATGATGATAAAAATTGAATCTTAATTCCACTTAGTTAGCCTTTACTTAAAGTAAAGAAAGGTCAAGTGACTAATTATGTTGATCTTCAAATCCTAGTTAATCCTTATGGAAAGATTGGGATTATTGAAGTTCAATTCAATTAGCAAAGATAACAATTATCAATCATGTTGAGTTTGATAACTCCTGAGTTACTGATTTCTTAACCAAGACAAAAGGGGAAAAGTAAATCTACTGGAATAAAAATGTCTTCAGATTGGAAACGACAGTAACCTAAATAAAAGAGAGCAATAATAAACTGAAATACCTCAAATAACATTAATTCAAAGAATAATCTGTAACATAGAAGAATTCATAAATTAAATTGAGAAGCTAAATAAAAAGGAATGTTGAACCTGATAAAAAAAGAGATAATCCTGAAAGCAAAAGAAATCCTAATTCTAAATCCTAAAAGAGAGAGGAGAGAACCTCTCCCTCAAAACTACATCTAATTCATGAATACTAACTAATTGAAGACTCCCTTCTCAATGGATGCATTCTCCCACTTTATAACCTCTGATCTGTGCCTTCTGGACTTGGATTTGGGCCAAAAAGGGCTTCAGAAATCGCTGGGAGCGTTTTCTGTATTTTCTGGTGCGTGGCCTCTGTCACGCGGTCGCGTCATTTGGCATTTTCCTTATCACGCGGTCACTTCAGTCATGCGTCCGCATCATATGCGTTTCGCTTGAGGCGCGCGATCGCTTCAATCACGCGGTCGCGTCACTACCAGTTTCTTCAACAACCCCGTTTTATGCTTTCCGTCTAATTTTGTATGTTTTCTTTCCATCCTTTAAGTCATTCCTGCCTTAGAAGATCTGAAACTACTCAACACACGAATCACGGCATCGAATGGAAATAAAGGGTAATCAAAATAATTACTTTTAAAGCATAGGAAACATGTTTTTCACATACATCACATAATAAGGAAGGGAAAGTAAAACCATGCAATTTATATGAATAAGTGATTGAAGGATTGAATAAATCACTTAAATTAGGCACAAAATATATCATAAAACATGGGTTTATCAACAAGCCCATCACTAAGAAAAGGATGGAGCAAATAAAAGATCATGGACCTCAACAAGAGCATGAGGAAATTCCTCACCATGAAATCCCTGAGATGCCTCAAGGGATGCACTTCCCTCCACAAAACTATTGGGAGCAAATCAACACTTCCCTAAGAGAATTAAGCTCCAACATGGGACAACTAAGGATGGAGCACCAAGAGCACTCCATCATCCTCTATGAGATTAGAGAAGATCAAAGAGCTATGAGGGAGGAGAAACAAAGACAAGGAAGAGACATAGAGGAGCTCAAGAGCACCATTGGTTCTTCAAGAAGAGGAAGACGTCACCCTCACTAAGGTGGACCCATTCCTTAATCTCCTTGTTCTTATTTTCCTATTTTTCGTTTACTATGCTTTATATTTATGTTTGTGTCTTATTACATGATCATTAGTAATTAAGTGTCTATGCCTTAAAGTTATGAATGTCCTATGAATCCATCACCTCTCTTAAATGAAAAATGTTTTAATTACAAAAGAACAAGAAGTACATGATTTCGAATTCATCCTTGAAACTAGTTTAATTATTTTGATGTGGTGACAATACTTTTTGTTTTCTGAATGAATGCTTGAACAGTGCATATGTCTTTTGATATTGTGGTTTATGAATGTTAAATATGTTGGCTCTTGAAAGAATGATGAAAAGGAGAAATGTTATTGATAATCTGAAAAATCAAAAAAATTGATTCTTGAAGCAAGAAAAAGTAGTGAATACAAAAGCTTGCGAAAAAAATAGAGAAAAGAAAAATGGCGAAAAAAAAGAGAGAGAGAGAAGGAAAAAGAAAAAACAAGCAGAAAAAGCCAAAAGCTCTTTAAACCAAAAGGCAAGAGCAAAAAGCCAATAGCCCTTAAAACCAAAAGGCAAGGGTAATAAAAAGGATCCAAGGCTTTGAGCATCAGTGGATAGGAGGTGCTAAAGGAATAAAATCCTGGCTTAAGCGGTTAAACCAAGCTGTCCCTAACCATGTGCTTGTAGCGTGAAGGTGTCAAGTGAAAACTTGAGACTGAGCGGTTAAAGTCAAGGTCCAAAGCAAAAAAAAAAGTGTGTGCTTAAGAACCCTGGACACCTCTAATTGGGGACTTTAGCAAAGCTGAGTCACAATCTGAAAAGGTTCACCCAGTTATGTGTCTATGGCATTTATGTATCCGGTGGTAATATTGGAAAACAAAGTGCTTAGGGCCACGGCCAAGACTCATAAAGTAGCTGTGTTCAAGAATCAACATACTGAACTAGGAGAATCAATAACACTATCTAAATTCTAAGTTCCTATAGATGCCAATCATTCTGAACTTCAAAGGATAAAGTGAGATGCCAAAACTATTCAAGAGGCAAAAAGCTACGAGTCCCGCTCATCTAATTGGAGCTAAGTTTCATTGATATTTTGGAATTTATAGTATATTCTCTTCTTTTTATCCTATGTGATTTTCAGTTGCTTGGGGACAAGCAAAAATTTAAGTTTGGTGTTATGATGAGCGGATAATTTATACGCTTTTTGGCATTGTTTTTACATAGTTTTTAGTATGATTTAGTTAGTTTTTAGTATATTTTTATTAGTTTTTAAATAAAAATCATATTTTTGGACTTTACTATGAGTTTGTGTGTTTTTCTGTGATTTCAGGTAATTTCTAGCTAAAATTGAGGGACTTGAGCAAAAATCAGATTCAGAGGCTGAAGAAGGACTGCAGATGCTGTTGGATTCTGACCTCCCTGCACTCAAAGTGAATTTTCTAGAGCTACAGAAGTCCAAATGGCACGCTCTCAATTGCGTAGGAATGTAGACATCCAGGACTTTCCAGAAATATATAATAATCCATACTTTGCCCGAGTTTAGACGATGCAAACTGGCGTTCAACACCAGCTCTCTGCCCTATTCTGGAGTTAAACACCAGAAACAGGTTGCAAAGCAGAGTTAAACGCTAGAAACAGGTTACAAACTGGCGTTTGACTCCAAAAAAGACCTCTGCATGTGAAAGCTTCAATGCTCAGCCCAAGCACACACCAAGTGGGCCCGAAAATGGATTTCTGCATCATTTACTCATTTCTGTAACCCTAGTAACTAGTTTAGTATAAATAGAACTTTTTACTATCATATTAGGCATCTGATCTTTGATCATGTTTTGATGATTGAACCCTCTTTGGGAGGCTGGCCATTCAGCCATGCCTGGACCTTCATCACTTATGTATTTTCAACGGTGGAGTTTCTACACACCATAGATTAAGGTGTGGAGCTCTGTTGTTCCTCATGAATTAATGCAAAGTACTATTGTTTTTCTATTCAATTCAAGCCTATTTCTTCTCTAAGATATTCATTCGCACACAAGAACATGATGAATGTGATGATTATGTGACGCTCATCATCATTCTCACTTATGAATGCGTGTCTGACAAACACTTCCGTTCTACATGAAAGCAAGCTTGAATGCATATCTCTTAGCCTCCTGATCGTGAGATCAGAGTCTTCGTGGTATAGGCTAGAACTATTGGCGGCCATTCTTGAGATCCGGAAAGTCTAAACCTTGTCTGTGGTATTCCGAGTAGGATTTGGGAAGGGACGGCTGTGACGAGCTTCAAACTCGCGAGTGCTGGGCGTAGTGACAGATGCAAAAGGATTACTGAATCCTATTCCAGTATGATCGAGAACCGACAGATGATTAGACATGCGATGACAGCGCATCTTGGACCATTTTCACTGAGAGGACAGGAAGTAGCCATTGACAACGGTGATGCCCTACATAAAGCTTTCCATGGAAAGGAGTAGGAATGATTGGATGAAGACAGCAGGAAAGCAGAGGTTCAGGAGGAACAAAAGCATCTCTATACGCTTATCTGAAATTCTCACCAAGGAATTACATAAGTATCTCTATCCTATTTTATATTTTAATTATATTTTAATTATCAATTCACCATAACCATTTGAATCCGCCTGACTGAGATTTACAAGGTGACCATAGCTTGCTTCAAGCCGACAATCTCCGTGGGATCGACCCTTACTCACGTAAGGTTTATTACGTGGACGACCCAGTGCACTTGCTGGTTAGTTGTGCGAAGTTGTGACAAAGAATTAAGATTATGAACGTGCATATTAAGTTTTTAGCGCCGTTACCATGGAATGAACGATCACAATTTCTGTGCACCATCAATCTTCATGGCAACAACCTCCACCTATACACTATGAAGAAGAGCCATTCTATGATCCATACCAATCCAATGGTTATGGTGAGTCCCCTTGTGACTTTCAAGAACCACCACCATATGCCTATGAGCTATACCCTCAACATAACCCTCAACCATACTCACAAGCCACTTTTCACCAACCATCTTCATATGGCCCTAATCCATATCCATCCTACCAACAACCATATGTGCCATATGAACCACATAAAGAGCCACCACCATTCCAACATCAACCTTTTCAAGAGCCACCCCCTCCATATTATTACCAAGATGAACCACCTCCAATATATGAAAACTTTCAACCACAAGATGAACTCTACTTTCCACCACAACCTCCCATGGAAGAATACTCATGTCCTTCAATCTAAGATCCATATGATCCTACTCATGATATCCAAAAGGAACAAGAGTCAAGGGATCGTCTCAAAGAAAAATTGGATCAATTTCAAGCAACCATGGAGTGTGTTGTGCAACAAGTGGAAAGAATAGAAAATATTGAACCACCACAACTCTACCAAGAAGAATCACCTTCCTACTATGAATCCTTTTCCCAATTTGATGAACCCTTCCATCCACCCCAACCTCCAATGGATGACATCCTTGATGTTCTTGTTCAAGGACAAGAGGAGATCAAAAGGGATGTAGAACAATTCACAGTCGCCTTGGATGAGGTGGTAAACCGGTTAGCGTCCCAATGCTTGAACACTCAAGGAACTCCCATGGCTACATGTGGAGAAACAAATGAAGAGCATAACATGAAGGAGAGATTGGTGGAGAATGAGGGAAGTTGCTTTGTATTGGAACAATTGGAGGAAGATATAATTGTTAAAGAAGAGGAAGAATTGGTTGAAGACTTAGGAGATGCGGAGCCTCCATGGGAACATAGAGTTGAAGAAAATCCCTCCAAGATGATTTAATTTGATGCTAAGGAGGAAAGTGCACACCTTCCAAGGCATATTCTATATGAAGAATTGGATGGGATAGAACAAGAATTGGGTTCCCTTGGTGATGAAGATCAAGCATCAAGCCTTAGTGGTGAAGAATCCTTTGAGCATGAAGAACCTTCTCCCATTGGATTTGAAAGCGTTGTGAAGGTAAATTTCTCTCACCCTCCCATTTATGGTTTGAGTAAGGGAAAAGGCTTAGGTAGTATTGTTGAACAAAGGATTACATTTGAGAAATCTTGTAAAGAGGTGGAGATCCTTAGAAAAAGGGGGATGGAAATTGAATACGCTTTATCAAGACCCTTGGAGTTGTCTTTGCCTAGGTTGCCATCTACTCCTTCATTTGAGTGGGTGAAATTCATTTCTATTAGCTTTATTATCCCACTTGAATATGGTTTGCTTGAAACAGATGGCCAACTTAGGGAGCTTTGTAGGATGAAGTGTAAATGAAAAAGGTTTTGTGGTTGGCGTTGCAAATCAAGGCTCATTATAGTTGATGCATCAAACATGAGATATAAAGGTTGGACTAGTGCTCACCTAGATAGGTCTAGGAGGATTGTTGGACATTTTATTGAGAATTCACCCTACTCACCACCCGGTTGGACTAATAATGATGATCAACTTCAAGACAGGTGTGAAAATAAAGTGTGGGATCCCGGATCACAAGACGAGGATCAACTTTGGGTGCCCAAGCTTGTGAAGAACTCCATCAACACTTGGTGCAACAAATAAGAAATCTTGGGGCACAATGGAGAACCAAGCATTGGTGGGAGTTCAAGGATAGCTTCAAGCACAAGCCACCTTGAGAGGAGCTCCCCATAAGTCCAACTTAAGGACAATAAACAAAAGTGCTAGGTGGGAGACACCCCACCATGGTAATATCTTTTCATCTTCTCTTTTGTAAATATTGGTAAAAGTAGTTTAATTTCATGTTTTTACTAGTTTGTTGAGTTTATTTGGTAGTACCATATGTTAAATAAGGTTTTAGGGTGTTTTGGTAGCTGTTTGGAGGTTTAGAATGCTTAGATTGGTGCAAAAACATAGAAAAATTTTGAAAAATTGAGCACCATCCACGCATACGCGCACCTGGCGCGTACGCGCGCATCAAGCATTTTCGACCATCTACGCGGACACACCATGTGCGCGTACGCGTGGATGCAAAAATTTCACCCCCAGCCAAAAACCCGAGAGTTAGGCCTGCACTGTGCAAAAATTGGGCCTAAGGCACAAACCAATCCACGCGTGCGCGCGCACGCCGATGGTGCCACCTGCAATTCTGGGCCATTTACTCGAGCGTTGTGCTAACCCCGGGCCAGCACTATGCCTTTGACCCAACCTCATCCACGCGTACGTGCATCTGGCACGTACGCTCACTTCGGCCAATATGCTCATCAGCGCGTAAGCGTGCATGACGCGTCCGTGCCAGTAAAAAAAAAAGAGTTTTGTTTCTCATCTTCCATTTTCTTTTGTCCATTGCATTCGCTTACTTTTATTCTTTGCATTTTCATTTTGTTTTTATAGCTTGTTTTTACTTTATTTTTTTCGAGTTTCTTATTTTCAATAATGGTGTTGCATTTTTCTACTCAATTGTTGAGAACTTCTTGCATTATTTTGGTGCCTTTTGACTTGTTTGATATTGATGGGTGATGAAACTTTTAAATCAATGCTCAATCTTTTATGACACTTGTGTCTTTGTGCATTGATATGACCTCATATTATCTTTCATAACCCACTCTTTCTTGTTTGCACTTGATGCTCCATATGCTCTTCATGCTTTGACTTTACGCTTGCATCAAGTATTAGTTAATATGCCATTACCTTATATTGCTTTCTCACCTACATGCGTAGCTAACATGTAGTGAGAACCTTACTCTTATTTGGCATTAGCCCCGGCCTATGTTTTCTTGCTTTGCTATCTTTATTGTAGGCTTAATTTTTCTTTTTTCTCTTCCCTTTTAGGTTGACAACCAAGAAGGGAGAAAAAGAAAAAGTTTCCACATGGGGCAACACACGAGTCATCCGCACACCCTTTTGACGGAGCTCATCAATTGTAACAACCCATCCACCTTGCTCTTCTTTGCATGCACCGAGGACGGTGCAATCTTCAAGTGTGGGGAGGTCGTTCAACCGATCTCCATGGGTAACAATTTCCTTTTCAAAACCAAATTTTTTTTTATTTTCTTTGTTAGATTAGTTATTGCATTGCATGATAGGTTGCATGTTAGTTAGAATTTTTTATATATTTTATCACTTCTTTTTATGCTAGGACTACTTAGTTAGGGTGATGATTTTTTTTCCAAGAAAATTGTTTTAGGGCACCCTACCAATTTGAAAAAAATTTTGGTTGAACTTGCTTGAAAGAATTTATTTTGGAACATGGTTTTTGAGCTAAGAACACAAGCTTGTGAGATTTGAGCCTAATTGCGTGGTTACATCTTATAACCACTTATTTTCCCTTCTTGTGTGCATTATTCTCTTTCTATGATTGTGATCTTTGATTTGTTTGATTCTTTATGTCCATTATTTTTTGTATTCATGCATTTATATGATTGAGGCCATCATTTCATTAGCTCTCTTACCGAAATAGCCTACCTTTTATCATCCATTGTTAGCCAATTTGAGCCTACGATTAACCCACTTGTTCATAATTTTAGCACATTACAAGCCTTAAAGTGAAAAATAATAAATGTCCTTTATTTGGATCTTTGATTAACTTAGGCTAGTGTGTGTGTGTCATTCAAGTGTGGAAAAACTTGGGACATTGTGTTTCATTATTTTTTGTATTTATGCTTATGTGTAATAAATGTAAAACCTTATGCATTGATGATCTTGTATATAGAAAGAAAAATGACAAAAAGGAAAAGAAAAAAAAACAATATGGAAAAGAAAAGAAAAAAATAGAAAAATAATGAAACAAAGAAAAAGAAAGAAATAAAAGGGGACAAAATGTCCCAAAGCAAAGCTCAATAAGGGTCAATGCATAAGTGTTGTGAAATGAAAAGGAGTACATGAGTATGTGAAAAAGTGATGAAAATGGGTAGTTAGGTTAGCTTTGAAATTGTATAGGATGTCAAAGGTTAGGTGGGAAGTTTAAGCTTATCAAAGATTCAAATTCCAAGCTCACTTGACCAAATATGCATCCTTACCTTGACCCTAACCCCATTACAACCTAAAGAAAAGACCTCATGATACTTGTATGCATGCATGAAATATATGTTGATTGTTAGAAGAAGAACTAATCTTAGAAAGCATGATTAAGGGAGAATTGAGAGAATCGACCCTACACACTTGAGCGACTAGAGTGCAAACACTTCCGGTGAGGGGTTCGATGCTCAATTCCTTGATTCTCGGCTTTCATGAGCATTCTTCTTGCAAGTCTACTTGAACTTCATTTTGATATTTAAATTTATAGGATTCATGAGTCGTCATGGGACCTTAGCCCTACTTGTGCATATATGTCTTGAAGATTGATTTATTCTTAACCAAGTAGGTAGAATCATTTTGCATTTAGTTGCATTCATATAGATAGATGCATTTAGGTTATTTGCTTTGAATAAATGTTAATACCCTTTGCTCTCTCTTGGTTTAAGCATGAGGACATGCTTGGTTTAAGTGTGGGGAGGTTGATAACCCCATTTGGAGGGTTTATCTTGTGTTGAATTTAGAGGATTTTATAACCTTTTAACCCACATTTATCCAATGAAATAGCATGGTTTCATGATTGTCTCCCAATTTATGCTTAAGTGTGAAAACATGCTTTCTAGTCCTTAATTAGCTAAATTTAATTCACCTTTGATTCCACTAGGTGCCTTGATCTGTTTGTTAAGTAATTTTAGGTTGAAAATGGCTAGGAATGGATCAAGGGAATGGAGAGGAAAACATGCAAAGTGGAGAACACATGAAAAAGCCTAAGATTTGGATATCTTCATCCACGCACACGCACACTGTACGCGCACGCGTGGATCGTGAAAAACCTCAAGGACGCGCACGCGTACTGTACGCATATGCGTCGGTGGCCGCACATGATATTTTAATAGAAAACGTGCCCAGCAATTTTGAGGAGCTGTGGGGCCCAATTTGCAACCAACTTTGGCACCAAAATGCATTTAAAGGACCAAAGATTGAAGGGAATCAACACTGAGCATCATTTACATTCATTAAGATTAGTTTAGAGTAGTTTTAGAGAGAGAAGCTCTCACTTCTCTCTAGGATTAGAATTAGGATTAGTTTAGTTCTTAGATCTAGGTTTTGATTCATGTCTCTACTTCTTCTTTTTCTCAATTCATTGTTGTTGCATTTATGATTCCTCTACTCTTTTGTTGTAATTTTCTTTATGTTGCTTCTATATTTTGTTGTAGATCTACTCTTGTTCCTTCTCTTTTCTTTCAATTCAAGTTGAGGTAATTCATAATAATTGTGTTTCCTTTGATTGTTGTTGTTAATTCATTGCCATAATTGTTGTTAGATTCTATTTTTGTTGTCCATTTACTATGCTTTTCTTTAGTGCCTTCCAAGTATTTGATGAAATATTTGGTTGGATTTTAGAGTAGATTTTAGTGCTCTTGGCTTGGGAAGGTAACTTAGGAACTCTTGAGTTACTAATGTCCAACTGATTGACGATTGGGAGCCATTAACTCTAGATCTCACTAATTGATTTGGTGGAGAACTAGGACTTATGGACTTGGATTGATATAGCTCATTTGACTTTTCTCTACTATTAGTTAGGGGTTAACTTAGTGGGATTGATCCTTGCCAATTCTCATGTTGTGGTTAGTGACTAGGATAGAGATCCTTGACCACCAAACCTTGCCAAGACCTTTTTAGCTATAAGTTTACTTCCTTGTCATTTATCTTTCATGTCTCTTATCAAAAACCCCAAAATATACCTCATAACCAATAACAAGACACTTTATTGTATTTTCTAGGGAGAACGACCCGAGGTTCAATACTTCGGTTTATAGATTTTAGGGGTTTGTTACTTGTGACAAACAAATATTTGTATGAAAGGACTATTGTTGGTTTAGAAACTATATTGCAACGAGATTTCATTTGAGAATTCTAAACCACACAAAAGTCTAATTATCAAGTAGCTGTGTTCAAGAATCAACATACTGAACTAGGAAAATCAATAACACTATCTGAATTTTGAGTTCCTATGGATGCCAATCATTCTGAACTTCAAAAGATAAAGTGAGATGCCAAAACTATTCAGAAGCAAAAAGTTACTAGTCCCGCTCATCTAATTGGAATTGACCTTTATTGATATTTGAAATTTATTGTAATTTCTCTTCTTTTTATCCTATTTTTATTTTAGTTGCTTGGGGACAAGCAAAAATTTAAGTTTAGTGTTGTGATGAGCGGATAATTTATACCCTTTTTGGCATTGTTTTTACATAGTTTTTAGTATGTTTTAGTTATTTTTTATTATATTTTTGTTAGTTTTTATTCAAAAATCACATTTCTAGACTTTACTATGAGTTTGTGTATTTTTCTGTAATTTTAGATATTTTCTGGCTAAAATTGAGGGACCTGAGCAAAAATCTGATTTAGCGGCTGAGAAAGGACTGCAGATGTTGTTGGATTCTGACACTCCTGCACTCGAAGTGGATTTTCTGGAGCTAAAGAAGCCCAATTGGCACACTCTCAATTGCATTGAAAAGTAGACATCTTGGGCTTTTCAAAAATATATAATAGTCTATACTTTGCCCGAGATTTGATGGCCCAAACTGGCGTTAAAATCCAGCCAAAAACTTTCTGGCGTAAAACGCCAGAACTGGCACATTTCTTGGCATTTTTCGCCCATTCTGGCACCCAGGGTGGCGTTTAACTCCAACTTGAGGCATATGCACGTGAAAGCTTGAAAGCTCAGCCGAGGCACGCACCAAGTGGGTCCCGGAAGTGGATTTCTGCACTATCTGCACTTAGTTACTCATTTTCTGTAAACCTAAGTTACTAGTCTAGTATGAAAACTACTTTTAGAGATTCATTTAGTACCTCATGACATTTTACACTTCATATTGTATCTTCTACGACATGAGTCTCTAAACCCTATAGGTGGGGGTGAGGAGCTCTGCTGTGTTTCAATGGATTAATGAAATTATTACTATTTTCTATTCAATCACGCTTGATTCTATTCTAAGATACTCACTCGTACTTCAATATGGAGAATATGATGATTCGTGACACTCATCATTATCCTCAACCCTATGAACGCGTGCCTGACAACCACTCCGTTCTATCTGAGCTTAACGTAGTCATTGAGCGATAGCTTGAGTGCGTATCTCTTGGGTTTCTGATCCACTGACCGAGTCCGAAGGTTAGAACCTTCGTGGTATAGGCTAGAATCATAGGCAGCATTCCAGGGATCCGAAAAGTCTAAACCTTGTCTCTGGTATTTCGAGTAGGATCCGGGAAGGGATGACTGTAAAGAGCTTCAAACCTGCGAATGTTGGGCGCAAGTGACAGTGTGCAAAAGAACAAGGGTCCTATTCCGACGCTAGTGGGAACGACAGATGATTAGCCGTGCGGTAGCTGTACATGGTATTTTTCATCCGAGACGAGCAATCCGACAGTTGATTAGTCGTGCAGAGATTGTACCTGGTATTTTTCATCCGAGAGGATCATACAGCTTGCCATTGAAGGAAGTCATGCGTGTTTGGAGAAGAAGACAGTAGGAAAGTAGAGATTCAGATGACAGAGCATCTTCGGAACCTCAACCTGTTTCTCATTACTGAATCACAAGTACTATTTATTTCATGTTATTTATTTTTCATAAATACAATCACTCTTATCATTAATCTCCTGACTAAGATTTATAAAATAACCATAGCTTGCTTCAAGCCGACAATCTCCGTGGGATCGACCCTTACTCACGTAAGGTATCACTTGGACGACCCAGTGCACTTGCTGGTTAGTTGTGCGAAGTTGTGAATAGTGTAATCACAATTTCGTGCACCAGGCCAAAATCTTTAAAATTAGTATTAAAATTCGTATTTTAATTATTTATACTTCTCTAAACTAAAAAAAATTTAATTTCCTAATTTTTTAATTATAATTAATTTATTAGTCAATTATTCATCAATTTCTTAGGGTTTAAATGCTACCCACCTAATTAGGAATTTTGTCCCCAAAATTCGAATTCAGTTACCTGAAAATACGTGCGGTGATGAATGGATTTTTCGTGGTTTAGAATTTCACAATAAATTCTCGTTGCAAGTATAGTTTCTAAACCAACAAACAATCCTATCATGCAAAAAATTTGTTTGTCACAAGTACAAACCCCAATAAAAATAACCGAAGTATTCAAATCTCAGGTCGTCTCTCAAAGGAATTGTAGAGAAGTGTTCTTGCTATGGGTTATAGATAGTATATTTTGGGGTTTTGAATAAGAGACATGAAAGATAAATTGCAAGAAAGTAAATGAAATTCAAATGATAACAAGATCTTGGCAAGGGTTGATGGTTAAGGATCCTTATCCTTTTTACTAACCACAATATGATAATTGCAAGGATTAATCCCATTAAGTCATCCTCTAACAAGTGAAGAAAAGTCAAACGAGCTACACCAATCCTAATCCATAAGTCCTAACCACTCACTAATTAACTTACTGAGAGCTAGAGTCAATGGACACCAATTATCAAGACTTGGACATTAGCAACTCAATTTCACCTAAGTTACCATCCCAAGCCAAGAGCACAAAAATCTACTCTAACATCCTTCCAAGCATTTTATCAAACACTTGGAAGGCATAAAAGGAAAGCAAGATGAAATTGCAAGAAAAGTAAATCTACAACTACTAATTGCAAGGAATTAACAACAACTCAAATCAACAATAAAGGAAATCAAACATAAATTGCATTATTAGGAAAATAGAAGAAACAAGAGTGCATCAACAACAAAGTGAACAATTACAAATAATGAAATACAAAACTAGGAAAGCAAGGCTAGAAGAACAAGAAATTGTAAAGGAAAAGTAAATCATAGCATGAATTAAACCTAGATCTAAGAAATTCTAATCTACATCTAACCTAATTCTAAAGAGAAGAGAGAGCTTCTCTCTCTAGAAACTAAA
>NC_029793.2:89112823-89129629 GCF_000816755.2 Arachis ipaensis
ATGTGCCCCCCCCCCCCCTTGACTCCTCTTGATTTCTGCATGTAATAGGCTCATAAAAGAGTTGGATTTGGGCCTGGGAAGCCCAGAAATCGCCCCTAGCATTTTCACTTTAATGAGGTCACGTGCGAGCATCGACGCATACGCGTGGGTCACGCGTACGTGTTGTTTGGCGTTTTTGCTATCCACGCATACGCATCATATCACGCGTATGCATCGCCATGCGACTTCATATCCACTTGTGCGCATAAGCCACACGTGCGCGTCAGTGAATGCACTCCCAATTCTTGATTTTTCATGATTTGTCCACTTTGCATGCTTTTCTCTTCATTCCTTTGATCCATTTCTAGCCTTTTGAACCTGAATTCACTAACAAACACATCAAGGCATCTAGTGGAATCAAAGGTGAATTAAAATTAACCAATTAAGGGCCTAAAAAGCATGTTTTCACTCTTAAGCAAAAATTAGGGAGAATATACAAAACTATGCTATTTCATTGAATAAGTGTGAGAAAAGGTGATAAAATCCCCTCAATTAAGCATAAAATACACCACGAAATAGTGGTGCATCAAATCTCCCCACACTTAAACCAAGCATGTCCTCATGCTAAACCAAGAAGGAAATAAAGGGTATCATTATTTATTCTAAAGTAAACTATCTAAATGCAACATATCTATATGCAATCTATCTAAATGGATGCAATTGCTTGGTCAAAACAAATCAACTTCCAAGAAAGCCAATATAAGCATAAGGGCTAAAGGTATTAACAACCAAGCCAAACCACAATTGAATTGAGTTATTAAAGATTTTACAAACTTTCAAGAAAAGAGATGATTCTAGGTGAAAACATGTAATTGAGCAATCGAACCCTCACCGGATATGTATCCGCTCTAATCACTCAAGTGTCTAGGGTTGATTCACTCGATTCTCCTCTAATCATGCTTTCCAAGATTTGTTTTTCAATCTAACAATCAACAGTTATTTCATGCATGCATACAAATATCATGAGGTCTTTTCCATAGGTTTTAATGGGGCTAGGGTCAAGGTAGGGTGCATATGGTTAAGTGGACTTGAAATTTGAATCTTTGATAAGCTTAAACTTCCCACTTAACCTATATAACAACCTACACAATTCTAAACTAACCTAACTACCCATTCTTCACTTTTTCACACACTCATGCATTCTCTTCTTAATCATAACTCATATGCATTGATTATTATTGAGCTTCACTTTGGGGCATTTTGTCCCCTTTTTATTTCTTTTTTTTTTTCTTTCTTTTTCTATTTTTTTCTTTTTTTTTATATATATCTGATAAACCCCATTTGGAGGGTTTATCTTGTGTTGAATTTAGAGGATTTTATAACCTTTTAACCCACATTTATCCAATGAAATAGCATAGTTTCATGATTGTCTCCCAATTTATGCTTAAGTGTGAAAACATGCTTTTTAGTCCTTAATTAGCTAAATTTAATTCACCTTTGATTCCACTAGGTGCCTTGATCTGTTTGTTAAGTAATTTCAGGTTGAAAAAGGCTAGGAATGGATCAAGGGAATGGAGAGGAAAGCATGCAAAGTGGAGAACACATGAAAAAGCCAAAGATTTGGATATCTTCATCCATGCGCACGCGCATCGTACGCGCACGCGTGGATCGCGAAAAACCTCAAGGACGCGCACGCGTGTTGTATGCATACGCGTTGGTGGCCGCACATGATATTTTAATAGAAAACGTGCCCAGCGATTTTGAGGAGCTGTGGGGCCCAATTTGCAACCAACTTTGGCGCCAAAATGCATTTAAAGGACCAAGGATTGAAGAGAATCAACACTTAGCACCATTAACACTCATTAGGATTAGTTTAGAGTAGTTTTAAAGAGAGAAGCTCTCACTTCTCTCTAGGATTAGGAGTAGGATTAGGTTTAGTTCTTAGATCTAGATTTCAATTCATGCCTTCTTCTTCTTCTTCTTCTCAATTCTTTGTTGTTACATTTATGATTCCTCTATTCTTTTGTTGTAATTTCCTTTATGTTGTTTCTATGCTTTATTGTAGATCTACTTTTGTTCCTTCTATTTTCTTTCAATTCAATTAGAGGTAATTCATAATAATTGTGTTCCTTTTGATTGTTGTTATTGATTTCTTACAATAATTGTTGTTAGATTCTATTTTTGTTATCAATTTACTTTGCTTTCCTTTTATGCCTTCCAAGTGTTTGATAAAATGCTTGGTTGGATTTTAGAGTAGATTTTAGTGCTCTTGGCTTGGGAAGGTAACTTAGGAACTCTTGAGTTGCTAATGTCCAAGTGATTGACAATTGGGAGCCATTAACTCTAGATCTCACTAATTGAATTTGTGGAGAACTAGGACTTATGGACTTGGATTGACATAGCTCACTTGACTTTCCTCTACTATTAGTTAGGGGTTAACTTAGTGGGGTTGGTCCTTGCCAATTCTCATGTTGTGGTTAGCGATTAGAATAGAGATCCTTGACCACCAACCTTTGCCAAGACCTCTTTAGTTGTTAGTTTATTTTCATTTCCATTTAATTTTCATGTCTCATATCAAAAACCCCAAAACATGCTCCATAACCAATAACAAGACACTTTATTGTAATTCCTAGAGAGAACGACCCGAGATTCAATACTTCGGTTTATAAATTTAGGGATTTGTTTTAGTGACAAACAATCTTTTGTATGAAAGGACTATTGTTGGTTTAGAAACTATACTTGCAATGAGACTTCATTAGAGAAATTCTAAACCACATAAAAGTCCAATCATCAATATCTTTTTCTTTTTTTTCTCATTTTTTTTCTTTTTTGCAATAAGGTATATACAAAAGTATCAATGCATATGGTTTTACATTTAATCAACACATGAGTATGTACCCATTTCCCAAGATTTTCAACAAATATACGACACACACCTTTTTCTCTCAACCAATGTCCCAAGTTTTTCCACACTTGAATGATACACACTCACTAGCCTAAGCTAATCAAAGATCCAAATAAAGGACATTTATTATTTTTCTCTATAAGGCTTGTAATGTGCTAGAATTAAGAACAAAAGAGTTAAAATATGCTCAAAGTTGGCTAACAAAGGTTGATGAAAGGTAAGGCTATTTGGGTAAGTGAGCTAAATGAAACGATGGTCTCAATCATATAAATGCATGTAAACACAAAATAATGGACATAAAGAATCAAACAAATCAAAGATTACAATCATAGAAAGAGAATAATACACACAAGAAGGAAAATAAGTGGTTATAAGATGTAACCACACAATTAGGCTCAAAACTCACAAGCTTGTGTTCTTAGCTCAAAACATGTTCCACAATATATATAATTCAAGCAAGTTGGATGAAAATTTTTTTACTCAAATCAATTGGGATGCCAATTCCCTATAGATAAATTCTTGAAAATTTTCATTATTTTGACTAAACTTATTATGTATATATATGCAAAAGTATGAAGATGCAACAAAAAATCCTAAAAGACCTAAAAATGAAATGCACAAGTGTTAGGATTAGAAATTTGTCACCCAAAAATGCCGACTGGTCGGATGACCTCCCCACACTTAAAAGTTTGCACCGTCCTCGGTGCATTCAAAGATGAGCAAGGGGGTATGGCGACTTGTCGGATTGCCACCTTCAGCAGGCGGATCAACCGGTTGCTGCGTGTTCTTTCTTCCGCTTCTGTTTTAGCTTATAATGACTCATCCTGAAAACAGAAGACAGGATAGTGAGAAAAGTAAATGTAAAAGCAAGGAAGCATACATTGTTGGAATGAGGTAATAATCACTAGAATTGAGTGAGTGAATTAGTGTGACATTAAGGAAGGCTAGGTGTGTGAATTCTAAATTAGGCGCCCTTTAGAACACACACACTATCATAGAGAGCTATGTCACAATTACGCAAAAAAGGAACATGCACTTCACTCATCCTAATGTGCTTGAGATGCTCTTAACTCGTAGGTTAAAACAACCAAACAAGCAATAAAGAAGTATGAAAGCATTCAAGCCAAAAATATATGGATGCATATGATTAAGAAACACAATACATTAAGATAAATGCACAACATCCATCAAGAAATTGCCTAATCAAAGAAAAGAATTCAAATCACATGGTGGCCAAATCATGCAATTAAAAAGGTTTAGAAAGCTTGAAGGCAATGTCATTCACTTGGTATTCACAAACATTAAGCATTAAAAACTCAAACCAAGCAACAAAATATAACCTCAACAATGAAAATCCAACAAAGACAATTAACAACAATGATGTTAAACTAACATCGCATCAATAATCAGCAGCAAGAGATAGTAAACAAGATTAATAATCCAACACTTGTAATGAAAAATAGAAAAATGATGAAAATTAAACTAACCAAACAACTAACTATCTAAAAGGAATGGTTATAAATGGTGTTTGGTAGTGTTGGATGATGGGTGAGAAAAGGGAAGAAGAGAGGGGAAGAGAAAAAAAGGAAAGGAACGGAAAGAAAAGAAGAAAAGAGAAGTGGTGAAGAAAGCTTTCCACACGTGCGCGTGGGGTGGTGAAATGGAAGTGACGCATACGCATGGCGGCTTATTCAGAGAGGCGACGCGTACGCGTGAGTCATGCGTACGCGTCGTTGAACTTGTGCCTAAGGCACAAAACGCACATAAAGTAGGCATAACTCTCTGGAAAATGTATGGGGGTGAAAATTCTGGATCCACGCGTACGCGTGGGTGACGCGTGCGCAAGGATAGTAGAAAAACTTGGGGTCACGCGTACGTGTGGGTTGGTGCTCTGTTTTTCAAAATTTTTCCATGTTTTTGCACCAAACCAAGCATTCCAAACCTCCAAACAGCTACCAAAACACCATAAAACCTTATTTAATATACCAAACTACCAACTAAACTCAACAAACCAATCAAAACATGAAATTAAACTAATCTTACCAATATTTACAAAAGAAAAAAATGAAAAGATGTTACCATGGTGGGGTGTCTCCCACTTAGCACTTTTATTTATTGTCCTTAAGTTGGACTTATGGGGAGCTCCTCATCAAGGTGGCTTGTGCTTGAAGCCATTCTTGAATATCCACCAATGCTTGAGTCTCCAATAAGCTCCATTCTTCAAAATTAATAGCTTTAAGCTTTGATGGAGTTCTTTACAAACCATGAGCTCCCAAAATTGATTCTTCTTGTGCGATCTGGGATCCCACACTTTGTTTTGACACCCATCCTTAAATCGATCATCATTAGTCCATCCGGGTGGTGAGTAAGATGAATTCTCACTAAAGCGACCAAACATCATCCTAGACCCAAGCAATCTAGTTCTACACCAACCCTTGCTTTTAAGCCTTGAGCATGCAACCATCATGAACTTTGATTTACAATGCCAACCACTAACCATCTCCCTTTTGCTCTTAAAGCCATAAAGAGCTCTAAGTTGCCCATCCGTTTCAAGCAAATCATATTCAAATGGGCTAATTGAGTTTAGAGATGAGAGATTTACCCACTTGAATGAAAGAATGGATGGTGATGGCTTGGGGAGAGGTATCTCCAATGACCTTACAAGCTCTACTCCCTTGTGTTCTTCCTTGATTACTTCCACCTCTAGGCAAGCTTCTTCAATTTCAACCTCTTTCTCTTGGTAGCTTTCTTCCAATTTGATCTCTTTTTCATTACTTACCAAGGGCATGAGGGGTTGTGCCTCTTCTTCTTTAATCTCCATGTCAAGTCCAATGGGGGAGGATTTAATTGTAGATAAGAATTCACCAATGATTGAATCTATCTCTTGATAAACCTCTTTAAAAGCTTCAACCATGATATGTTTTGGAGGTTGTACACCCTCCTCAACATCAATTTCAAGCTTCTTGGGAGGGTGCTCCATGATGCTACATTCCCATGGACTTTCAATATCTCCTAAATATTCTACCACTTCTTCCTCTTCTGCAACAATCATAGCTTCTTCCAATTGTTCCAATACAAAATCCCACTCCTTATTCTCCACCGGAGTTTCTAATCTCTCTTTCATGCTATACTCTTCTATTGATTCTCCACAATCGGCAATGGAAGTACCTTGAGTGCATGAGTATCGGGAGGCTAAATTGTTTACTACCTTGATCAAGGTGGTCGTGGATTCCAGTAGCTCCCTTTTCATCTCTTCTTGCCTTTGAAGGAATAAAGTGAGAGAATCATCCATTGGGACTTGGGTGGATAGGAGGATTCATTATTTGGAAGGAAGGGTTCATAATAGGAAGGTGGTTCTTCTTGGTAAAAATGTGGAGGTGGTGTATATGAATTGTATGGTTCTTGGGAGTATTGATGTTGGAATTGTGGTAGCTCTATAGATTTTCTTACGTAATGGTCACAAGGATGAGGTAAGGGTGATTGGTTATATGATGGATAAGGGTCATAGGAAGGTATTTGGTGAAAAGGGGCTTGTGAGTATGGTTGAGGGTTATGTTGAGGATTAGGCTTATAGGCATGTGGTGGTTGTTGACAAGTACAATGAAGACTACCACATCCACTAGATTGATATGTATGAGAAGTGGAATTATACCTATACGAAACTGGAGGAGGTTGTTGCTAAGAAGGTTGAGCATATTCTTGAGGCTCCTCCCACCTTTAATTGTTCCATCCTTGATGCATATTCTCAATATAGTCTCCACTTCCTACAACATAGTTGCAACCAAATTCATAGCCAAAAGGATTAGAATTCATGATAGCGAGAGAAAATAAAAACAAAGACTAGTAACAAATAAAGAGAACAAACTACTACAACTACCAAAAACTAACAAAGGCAAATATATTCATAATATTCACATATATACAATAACCAATAACAAGCGCACATTTGCAAGTTCCCCAACAACGGCGCCATTTTGATGAGCGGATTTTTCGTGGTTTAGAATTTCACAATAAATTCTCGTTGCAAGTATAGTTTCTAAACCAACAAACAATCCTCTCATGCAAAAAATTTGTTTGTCACAAGTACAAACCCCAATAAAAATAACCGAAGTATTCAAACCTCGGGTCGTCTCTCAAAGGAATTACAGGGAAGTGTTCTTGCTATTGGTCATGCATAGTATATTTTGGAGTTTTGAATAGTAGACATGAAAGATAAATTGCAAGAAAGTAAATGAAATTCAAATGATAAAAAGGTCTTGGCAATGGTTGATGGTTAAGGATCCTTATCCTTGTTACTAACCACAATATGATAATTGCAAGGATCAATCCCATTAAGTCATCATCTAACAAGTGAAGGAAAGTCAAATGAGCTACACCAATCCTAATCCATAAGTCCTAACCACTCACTAATTAACTTAGTGAGAGCTAGAGTCAATGGACACCAATTATCAAGACTTGGACATTAGCAACTCAATTTCACCTAAGTTACCATCCCAAGCCAAGAACACAAAAATCTACTCTAACATCCTTCCAAGCATTTAATCAAACACTTGGAAGGCATAAAATGAAAGCAAGATAAAATTGCAAGAAATGTAGATCTACACTACTAATTGCAAAGAATTAAACAACAACAACTCAAATAAACAATAAAGGAACATAAAACATAGATTGCATTAAAGGAAAATAAAAGGAACAAAGTGCATCAACAAAAAAGTAAACAAATGCAAGAATTAAAATGCTAAACTAAGAGAGCAAAGGTAGAAAAACAAGAAATTGAAAAGGAAAAGTAAATCAAAGCATGAATTAAACCTAGATCTAAGAAATTCTAATCTATATCTAACCGAATTCTAGAGAGAAGAGAGAGATTATCTCTCTAGAAACTAACTAAAGTATGATGTCAAACTCAAACTATGTGTTCTCTCCCCCCTTTGACTCCTCCTGATTTCTGCATGTAATAGACTTAGAAATGAGTTGGATTTCGGCCTAGGAAGCCCAAAAATCGCCCCCAGCATTTTCACCTTAATGAGGTCACGTGCGAGCATCGACGCATACACGTGGGTCACACGTACGCGTCGTTTGGCATTTTTGCTATCCACGGGTACACGTCATGTACGCGTACGCGTCGCCTTGTGACTTCATATTCCACGCATGCGCGTCTGCTGCACGTACGCGTCGGTGTGTGCATCCCAAATCCTTGATTTTCCATGATTTCTCCACTTTGCATGCTTTTTTCTTCATTCCTTTGATCCATTCTTAGCCTTTTCAACCTAAAATCACTAACACACATATCAAGGCATCTAGTGGAATCAAAGGTGAATTAAAATTAACCAATTAAGGGCCTAAAAAGCATGTTTTCACATTTAAGCACTAATTAGGAGAAATACATAAAACCATGCCATTTCATGGAATAAATGTGGGAAAAGGGTGATAAAATCCCCTAAATTCAGCATAGAATTTACCACGAAATAGTGGTGCATCAAATCTCCCCACACTTAAACCATAGCATGTCCTCATGCTAGACCAAGAAAGAGACAAAGGATATCAACATTTATTCAATGTAAATAAACTATATGCAATCTACCTACATGCAACTATCTAAATGCAATTGCTATAACTTGGTCAAAATAAATCAATTCCCAAGAAAACCAATATAAGCATAAGGGCTAAGGGTATTAACAACCAAGCCAGACCACAGTTGAATTGAGTTATTGAAAGATTTTACAAACTTGCAAGAAAGGAAATGATCATGGGTGAAAACATGTAATTGAGCAATCGAACCCCCACTAGATGTGTATCCACTCTAATCACTCAAGTGTATGGGGTTGATTCACTCAATTATCCCCTAATCATGTTTTCCAAGATTTGTTTTTCATCTAACAATAAACAATTATTTCATGCATGCATACAAATATCATGAGGTCTTTTCCATAGGTTGTAATGGGGCTAGAGTCAAGGTAAGGTGCATATGGTTAAGTGGACTAGAAATTTGAATCTTTGATAAGTTTAAACTTTCCACCTAACCTATATGACAACCTATACAATTTAAAAGCTAACCTAACTACCCATTCTTCACTTTTTCACACACTCATACATTCTTTTCTTGATCATAACTCATATGCATTGATTATTATTGAACTCTACTTTGGGGCATTTTGTCTCCTTTTTATTGCATTTCTTTTTTTCTTTCTTTTTCTATTTTTTTCTTTTTGATATATATTTTTTTCTTTTTTATTTTCTCATTTTTTTTCATTTCGCAATAAAGTATATACAAAAGTATCAATACATATGATTTTACATTTAATTAACACATGAGTATGTACCCATTTCCCAAGATCTTCAATGAAAATACAAAACTACCCTTTTCTCAACCAATGCCCCAAGTTTCCCCACACTTGAATGATACACACTCACTAGCCTAAGTTAATCAAAGATCCAAATAAGGAGAGTTATTTTTTTCGCTTTAAGGCTTGTAATGTGCTAAAATTAAGAACAAGTGGGTTTATCGTAGGCTCAAAGTTGTCTAACAAAGGAAGATAAAAGGTAAGGCTATTTGGGTAAGTGAGCTAAATGAATTGATGGCCTCAATCATATAAATGCATGTACACACAAAATAATGGACATAAAGAATCAAACAAATCAAAGATTACAATCATAGAAAGAGAATAATGCACACAAGAAGAAAAATAAGTGGTTATAAGATGTAACCACACAATTAGGCTCGAAACTCACAAGGTTGTGTTCTTAGCTCAAAAACATGATCCACAATGTATAATTCAAGCAAGTTCAATGAAAAAAATTTTTCTCAAATCAATTGATGTGCCCAATAGATAAAATTCTTGAAAATTTTCATTATTTTGACTAAGCTTATTATATATATATATATATATATATATATATATATATATGCAAAAATAAGAAAGTGCAACAAAAATCCTAAAAGACCTAAAAATGAAATGCACAAGTGTTGGGATTAGAAATTTGTTACCCAAATACGCCGACTAGTCGAAGACCTCCCCACACTTAAAAGTTTGTACTGTCCTCGGTGCATTCAAAGATGAGCAAGGGGGTACTGCGACTACACGGGTTGCCACCTTCAGCTGGTGGATCAACTGGTTGCTGCATGTTCTTTGTCCCACTTCCTTTTTTGCCTATAATGATTCATCCTGAAAATAGAGGATATGATAGTAAGAAAAGTAAATGCAAAATCAAGAAAGCATAAATTGTTGGAATGAGGTAAATCACTGGAATGAAGTGAGTGAATTACTATGACATGGATAAAAGTAAGTGCGGGTTCTAAGATGCATGCGGTCTAGAACACACACTAGCATGGAAGCTATGTCACAATTACACAAAAAGGAACATGCACTTCACTCATTCTAGTGTGCTTGAGATACTCTTAACTCGTAGGTTAAAACAACCAAACAAGCAATAAAGAAGCATGAAAGCATTCAAGCCAAAAAGTATATGGATGCATATGATCAAAAAACACAATGCATTAAGATAAATGCACAACATCCATCAAGAAATTGCCTAATCAAAGAAAAGGGTTCAAATCACATGGTGGCCAAATCATGCAATTCAAAAAGATTTAACATGCTTGAAGGCAATGTCTAATGTACTTGGTGTTGACAAAAGTTAAGCATGAAAAATTCAAAACCAAGTAATAAATTGTAACCTCAACAAAGAATCCAACAACGAATAACAACAATGATTATGCTAAAATAGCATTCAGTTAGTATTAAGCAGCAATATATAGTAAACAAAATCAATAATCCAACACTTATCATGAAAAATAGAAAATTAAACAAAAATGAAACTAACTAAACAACTAACTATCTAAAAGGAATGGTTATAAATGGTGTTTGGTAGTGTTGGATAAGGGATAGGAGAAGGGAAGAAGAAAGGAGAAGAGAAGAAATGGAAAGAAGAGAAAAAAAAGAAGATGGATGAAACAAGGCAACCCACGCGTGCGTGTGATGCGACGTGTGCGCATAGGGGTGGTGAAATGGGAGCGACAGGTACGCGTGTGTCACGCGTATGCGTGATGGCTTATTCAGAGAGCAACGCGTACGCGTGAGTGGTTTTGTGCCAAAGACACAAAATAGGCATGAAGTACGCACAAATCTCTGGTTTTTGGCTGGGAAGTGAAAAATTGGGATCCACGCGTACGCGTGGGTGACGCGTGCGCGTGGATTGGCGAAAAACTTGGGAGCACGCGTACGCGTGGGTTGGTGCTCTGTTTTTCAAAATTTTTCCAAGTTCTTGCACCAAACCAAGCATTCCAAACCTCCAAACAGCTACCAAAACACCATAAAACCTTATTTAACACACTAGACTACCAACTAAACTCAACAAACTAATCAAAACATGAAATTAAACTAATTATACCAATATTTACAAAAGAGAAAAATGAAAATATTTTACCATGGTGGGGTATCTCCCACCTAGCACTTTTATTTATTATCCTTAAGTTGGACTTATGGGGAGCTCCTCATCAAGGTAGCTTGTGCTTGAAGCTATCCTTGAACATCCACCAATGCTTGAGTCTCCAATAAGCTCCATTCTTCAAAATCAATTGCTTCAAGCTTTGATGGAGTTCTTCACAAACCATGAGCTCCCAAAATTGATTCTCCTTGTGTGATCCGGGATCCCACACCTTGTTTTGACACCCGTCTTTAAATTGATCATCATTAGTCCATCTGGGTGGTGAGCAAGATGAATTCTCAATTAAGTGACCAAACATCATCCTAGACCCAAGAAATCTATTTCTACA
Source organism: Arachis ipaensis (assembly GCF_000816755.2). Lineage (NCBI taxonomy): Eukaryota > Viridiplantae > Streptophyta > Magnoliopsida > Fabales > Fabaceae > Arachis > Arachis ipaensis. Next base: position 89,124,481 of record NC_029793.2, read on the forward strand.
CTAACCCTTGCAATTAAGCCTTGAGCATACAACCATCATGAACTTTGATTTACAATGCCAACCACTAACCATCTCCCTTTTGCTCTTAAAGCCACAAAGAGCTCTAAGTTGCCCATCCATTTCAAGTAAACCATATTCAAATGGGCTAATTAAGTTTAGAGATGAGAGATTTACCCACTTGAATGAAAGAATGGATGGTGATGGCTTGGGGAGAGGTATCTCCAATGACCTTACAAGCTCCACTCCCTTGTGTTCTTCTTTGATTACCTCCACCTCCTTACAAACTTCTTCAAATTCAATCCTTTGTTCCTCAATTTCATCCAACTCTTCTCCATCACTCAAATCATAAATGGGAGGATGAGAGAAATCTACCTCCACTTTGCTTTCTAATCCATCGGGAGAAGGTTCTTTAAGTTCAAAGGATTCACTACCAAGAAGGTTTGATGTGTGATCCTCATCACCAAGAGAACTCAATTCTTGCTTCATTCCTTCCAACTCTTCATTTAACAATTGCTTTGGAGGTTGTACACTCTCCTCCTCAACATCAAATTCAATCTTCTTGGAGGGATTTTCTATAACTCTAGATTCCCATGGAAGTTTCGCATCTCCTAATCCTAATCCATAAGTCCTAACCACTTACTAATTAACTTAGAGAGAGCTAGAGTCAATGGACACCAATTATCAAGACTTGGACACTAGCAACTCAATTTCACTTAAGTTACCATCCCAAGCCAAGAACACAAAAATCTACTCTAACATCCTTCCAAGCATTTTATGAAACACTTGGAAGGCATAAAAGGAAAGCAAGATGAAATTGCAAGAAAAGTAAATCTACAACTACTAATTACAAGGAACTAACAACAACAACTCAAATCAACAATAAAGGAAATCAAACATAAATTGCATTAAAGGAAAATAGAAGAAACAAGAGTGCATCAACAACAAAGTGAACAATTACAAATAATGAAATACAAAACTAGAAAAGCAAGGGTAGAAGAACAAGAAATTGTAAAGGAAAAGTAAATCAAAGCATGAATTAAACTTAGATCTAAGAAATTCTAATCTACATCTAACCTAATTCTAGAGAGAAGAGAGAGCTTCTCTCTCTAGAAACTAACTAAAGCATCATGTAAAACTAAACTATGTGTCCCCCTCTCTTGACTCCTCTTGATCAGCATGTGCGTGGATGACGCGTGCACGTCGCTGGCAATTTCCTCCTCACGTGTACGCGTGGGTGACGCGTGCGCATGGCGTTGCAAATATCCTTCTCATGCGTACGTGTGGATGACGCGTGTGCGTGGTCATGAACCCTCCAAACGCTCATTTCTTCATGAATTCTTCACTTTGTATGATTTTCTCTTCACTTCTTCCATTCAATACTTGCCTTATGACTCTGAAATCACTCAACAAACATATCAAGGCATCGAATAGAATTAAAGTGAATTAAATTTAGCTATTTTAAGTCTTAAAAAGTATGTTTTCATACTTAAGCACAAATTTAGGAAGAATTACAAAACCATGTTATTTCATTGAATAAATGTGAGATAAGTTGGTAAAATTCCCTAAATTAAGCATAAGATAAACCACAAAATTGGGGTTTATCAAGCTCTCATAGCCTCCTGACTCTTCCTCTCTGGACAATTCCAAGATAGATGCTCGGCTCTACCACAGAAATAGCATACACCCAAACCAGCTATGCACGGAGTATTTGGGTGGTACGTCCCACATCTCCTTCATGTCAAGTTGTTGGGAGGATTCTGAATTTGCTTCTCCTTGCATTGTCCTTGATTGTTATTATTATTATTGAACCTCCGAAAGTTATTCGGACCCTAAGGTTATTGTGGAACATAGCTACCTCACTTAAACATCCAATCTCTCGGTGCAAAATTCTTCCTTTGATCTCTCCTAACAAAAGTTCAGTGATCACTCTTGTCTAACATGGCCTTTCTCACACAATCCTTAGCAACTCTGCTCTTGTTTACCAGTTTAGAGAAAGTTCTGATCTCTATTAGACTCACTGTACTCAGAATATCGCTCTGAAGTCCACCTTCGTACTTTATGCACTTCCACTCTTCAAAATCTCCTGGAGCACCCTAACAAACCCTAGAAAACTAAGATAGTTCCTCGAATCGACTGGTGTATTCTGCCACAGACATAGGACCCTGCTTTAGCTATAGCAACTCAAGCTCCTTCGCCGTTCGGACTGAGTTTGGGAAATATTTCTTATAAAATTCGGATTGAAAGACATTCTAAGGTATCATAGCATTGTCTTGCTACAGAAGACGTCGCGTTCCCTGCCACCAATACTAAGCTTCACCTATCAGATGGTAAGTGGTGAACTCAACATACTCGTTCCATCGCCTGAAGCCAATTATCAACCTCTGTAGGATTTGTGGTCCCTCGAAAGATCGGTGGGTTTATCTTTAGAAAAGTCGCTAATGTCATCGGCCCATTTCTACCGTTACCCCCATTTCTATTATTAACTTGCTGAACAAGGACCTCATCTGTTACCTACATAGCAGCAGTCATATTCTCCAGGGCATTCATGAAGTTCACAGGGTTATTCACAGACGTTTCGGGTTCCTCATTACTATTCTGACTTCTCCCTCGACCACAGCCGCATCCACGAGTTGCCATTTGGTTCCTATTCACACCAAACAATCAATATCAAGGTGATCAGTCTCAATATCTCAAATCTAGTACTTCACAGTCCCAAATGCATGCTCATGAACAAATATGCCACATATATCAGTTAGATATCCTAATCAGTATATACACACACGTAGAGTATGCCCAGAAGTATATCAGTCCATCCCTCAGGCTCTACAGGAACGAACTGCTTTCATACCATAAGAAAACACCTTACCATATAGAGCCTTAAGCTTAAGTCATAAAGCAGAGGTGGCGAGGTATTACAACCACTAAAAGTAAAAGACGTATACATATATCGTTGACAAGAATTATAACTAGAAGTCTTGAAGAAGAAGCTAAGTAAAAGCGTAACCGAAAAAGAAATCGCATCACACTCGCATAATTACACGTAAAACAGATAAACAAGATTGTAGAGAAAGCTAAAAGCATATATATACAGATCAGAGTTTCAAAAATACAGATATCAAGCTCCAGACTCGACTTGTGAAGCTAAGGCCAGCTGGAGTATACATACATATATATACAACCCTAAAAGTATCTCAAACTACAAAATAAACACCTGTTTCTCCAAGTTAATCTCTTGGAGGGCCAAAATACAAAATATATAGGGCAGAGAAATCTAACTACATATATATACATAGCCTAAACCATAATATAACAACTCAAAGGTGACATCTTCACTTGGACAGAGAATCTCCAGAGGCTCAACAAGGTGCCTCTCGAACTGCATATGAAAATAAACAATATATGTATGGAATGAGAACCAGGGGTTCTCAGCATGGTAAAGGTGCCCGCATAGATAATAAATAATGTTCTGGGAAAGCCAGAGGCATTCCTAGAACTCCAACACTTAGATTTTAACTTAAAGATTATACTAATCCAGAAATTCGATAATCTATTTATAGGAATCTAGTTCTAATCTAACTCTGCACCTTCTGCTTTCCTCAAACCTCCTAATCTCTAGGTAGAACAACCCTCATCAAACCTCCACCAAAAGAGGGTCTCTCAAAAATACATGCACATACAAGTCAAACAAAGAAAGTCCAAATAGGGAACAGATACAACAAGTAAACAAGTAACAGATAAACATGGCTAAGCAGTTAGGTAAATCCAAAAGAAATGCATACTCAAGCAAAACATACAAATTCATATGATGTATGCCTGTCATGTGGTTGATGAGTCTCATCTACCATTTATATAGCCAAACCCGACATGTTCGGTAGCTAACCATTGGACAGGTCCTCTGTGCACGCATCCCCAAGCTCAAAAATATCCATGAAGAAAACCCCAAGCTCATATGTGTGTGTGTGTGTGTGTGTGTGTGAGTGACAAAGAATTAACATGTATCGAGTCTCAACCTTGAGCAAGTGGTGACAAGCCACTACATTCACCCAGGAAAACTCATGTCCCAGATAATTTAACTATATAAGTCATGTGAATATTTCAATCATAATTCATCATTGTCAACATCATTCTCAATTATGTCTCATTCAACATTTACAATCCCTCTTCAAGTCAATCATTCACTTCTCAAATCTCCTTCGATACGAAAACTAACTTCATCAACACACTTACTCATATTCTGTAGCCTAAAACCTAGCCAATGGATTTTAAACAGAATTTTCAGAGGTTTGGAAAAACTAGAGGAATGGTTGATAGTTCAAAAATTGTGAATTTTCAACAAAACAGTGGTTTTGGAGGGTTATAAGCTTGCCGGAAAGATCGAACAGTTAAAAGCAAAGTTTTAGTGATAAACAGGGCATCGTGCATACGCATGGTACTGTAAGGCATAAAGTACTGACTTGATAGGGTTTGGATAGAGAAAAGAGCTTACTTGTTAAAGGAAGGAGAGGTACAATTGCCCAGAAACAAGTGCAAAAGAAAGAGTATAAGCTAGCTAAAATACACTGTTTGTGTGTATGCACGCACCAGATGAACTTCCCTTCGTGTGCGCACGGATGATAATGTGCGTACACATGTACCAGACAACTTTTCCAACCTATGCATCATAGTGTTCGTACGCACAACTTGCAAAATTCCTAGGGTGTGTGTATGCACACCCCCTCGTGCGTATGCACGAGTCTCATCAACGCTCTGGTCTGTGCATGCGCATGATAGTGTCTGTACGCACGCATACCAGAAATTTTGGTTTTCTGCAAAATTGTGTTCTTAAACCCAAACTTCAAACGCGCATAACTTCTTTGTTAAAAATCATTTTTAGTCCGTTCTTCGAACGTTATAAACTTCACGGACCCAATTGTATTCAAAATAAGTTTAACAAAATTTAGGGTCTGGAAGCCAAGTTATGACCCGCCAAAGTTGGTCAAAAATTATATTTTTACCAAAAACCCAAACCTCAAGTTTTCCAAACTTTTCAATTCAACAATCAACCAAATCTTAACCAAATCCATCTCAAGCCTTCTCATGACTCACCAAACACTAATCCACAAATTTTCAATCATTTTGTTACCCAAAGATACCAATACTTCATTATCAA
>NC_029793.2:89129673-89139641 GCF_000816755.2 Arachis ipaensis
ATATATATATATATATAGCATCAAATTCAACCACTTCACTATCAAATTCAGCATCATACTCATTTTACACATACACATACATTAATCCCATTAAATTCAATCATTCAAGTCTATCCTAAGACAACTAACCTAAGTTGTCACGCAATATTATAAATTAACTATGAAAAACCAAAACTATACCTTGGTCGATTCCTCCCTAAACTCAGAACACCTCAAAAACCTTTCCTCCACAAGCTCCAAATCTCCAAACGTCAAATAAACAAGCTCAACCATCAAAATTTTGTTCCAAACCACCAATTGGACTCCAATTCAACATGAAACACAATCTAATTCATATAATATCACTATAATTAATATAGGGCTTACCAATTTTAATAATTCACAAGGGTTCAAGGGTTTCTTACCATTCCTACAGGTTTATTGGACAAAACCCAACAATTTTCTCAAGCTAATTTGATCATAAACATCAAAACACCACAATTCTCAAAACCCATAAACCAAATTTTTGAAATTGAAAGGAGGAGAGGTTAGGTGAGAAAATACAACTTCCTTACCACTTCGTTCGGATGGTTTCGAAGAGCTCGACGCTGTGGTCGCATGGCCACAGACGGTGCGGCGATCGGAGTTTCGAATTGAGAGATATAGAGGATTGAAGATTGAATAGGGTTAGGGTTCTTGTTTTCTCCCCTTCCACCGATTCAGCGTGATTCCTTTGTGATTTTGGAGAAGAATGGTTGAGTTCTAATATTTATATGGTTGGCCTTGAGTCCGGTTTGGGTCTGGTCCAACTAGTTCGGCCCATTGACCCAGTTTTTGACCAAAATCTTTAAAATTAGTGTTAAAATTTGTATTTTGATTTTTTCTACTTCTCTAAACTAAAAAATTTTATTTCCTAATTTCTTTGAATAATAATTAATTTATTAGTCAATTTTTCATTAATTTTTCGGAGTTTACAAATTGACACTCATGTTTACTCTCAAAATTGGCTTTTGCCATCTTTTAAACTTACCACTCTTGAATTTCTTTGACTATTGCACTTTAGAAATCAAATAAAAATAAAAATAAAAAGTAGAAAAAATCTGACGCAACAATAAAAAGAAAAATGACTGAAATAAAAGACAAAAGACACAGAATACAAAGAGATAACGTTACTGTTGAATTTTGTTTGTTGAAAACAAACCCTTTTAAATAGAAAATAGGGTCGAGCAAACGAAAAACAAATTAAAGAACAAAAAAAGTACAAAGGAAGAATAAATTAAGGATGAGCATTTACCAAAAAAATAAAAAATAAAAAATAAAGGATGAGCAATACTAATAGGAAGAACCAGTTATAATTTAAAAGTAAGAAGAAAATAATAAAATAATAGTAAAAATATTTTCACTTTACAGTGAAGAAATGACAATAACGAAGGACAAATGGTAAGAGATTATAAGGAGGACCTAAGAACTATGAGGATACAAATTATGCAGTATTCGTAACACACTTGATTTTTTTTTTTTAAATGAAAAACACAAACAAACGAATAGTAACAATTAAACAATGGAATTTTTTATTTTATTTTATTTTGAACATAAGAAGAACAAACTTAGACCAATGAAAATTAATCTAATGCCTACAATTTGATATTAAATGATATCGAACAAAATTCAGGATAAGATGAAAAATTAAAGAAAGGGACTCCTCTACCTTAATTTGACGTTTTGATATAACAGTAGTTAAGGGAATTACTCTACTTCTTCTGTTCACATCTAAGTTTCTCAAAGAAACTCAAAAAAAAATTTATTTATCAAAATCAAGAAAAGAACTGGCTACAAGATTTTAGAGGTTTTATACCTCTTTGGTTTAAAATCCTAACTTATAAGTTCACTAAAATAAAATTGGGCCAAATCATAATTAGGGCTAAAACAAACAAAATAGAATAAAATAAAATAAACATAAAATAAGTCTTAAAATAAATACTAATAAAGTGATGCTTATTTGATTCAACTTGACTAACGAGAGTCTTCAATGCAACTTGTAAAGAGTGGGACATTTGGCCAATTCTTGATGTATAATGTCCAATTCTTGATGTATCTCATGAACAAATAATTTAGTCATGTTTACAAAATCTTCTTTGATTCTCTTAGTTGTTGCTCTTATACTTGGACCAATTGGCATATGACAGTTCTTAGTTTATCCCACAGAACTCGTATCATTATACTTCATTTTGAAGCTCCTGAGTCGCCGACGGAGATTAACGTGGTTGATGTAAACTCTGGCAAATTAATGAATAAATAGATGTGGTAGGGCACTCTCCCTCGGAACATTACCCCTTGAGTATACCTCCAGGAAAAGGTGGTACGGCACTTGTAAACCCCGAGTAATTAGTAAATAATTAGATAATAAATTAATTATTATTTAAAAAAATTAGAAAATTAAATTTTATAGTTTAGAGAAGTAGAAATAATTAAAATACAAATTTTTGACATTAATTTTAAAAATTTTGTCCCAAAAACAGGCCCAAAGCCCAGCATATAAATCATGAAGCCCAACTTTGTTCCCCCTTCAAACACTTAAAACATGCTGGGAAAGGGGAAGGAAGAACCAAAGCACAACCCTAACTCAACTTCAACTTCAATTCCACAGATCTTTCAATCCAGAAGATCACTGCACCGTTTGTGCCCATGTGACCACTGCGTCAAGCTCTTTAAAATCATTCGAACGAAGTGGTAAGGAAGTTGCATTTTCTCACACATCCCTTCCTCTCTTTCAATTTCAAAAAATTTGATGTGTGGGTCTTGATGATTATGGTGTTTTGATGCTTTAAGATCAAACTAGTTTGAGAAAATTGTTGGATTTTGCCAAATTGATCCGTGGACAAGGTAAGAAAACTATTAAACCTTTGTGAATTATTGAAATTGGTAACCCTATGTTGATTATAGTAAAATTGTGTGGTATTAGATTAAATTGTATGAATTGGAATCAAATTGGTGGATGTTGGATGCTTGATTTGAGCCTTGGAAGCTGGGAATTCACTTGGTGAGGAGTTGGAGACTTGAAATTTGTAGAGGAAAGATTTTGAAATGTTTCGGGTTTAGGAAGGAATTGGCCAAGGTATGGTTTTGATTTCTCATAGTTAATGTATAATGTTACGTGAAAACTTAGGCTAATTATCCGTAGGATAAGTTGAATTATGTAAATTATTGATGTATTATGATTAATGGTGATATATGTTGAGTTTGTTGAAAAATCATATATGGAGTTGTTGATTGATTAAAAGGTTTTGGATGTTGATATTGAAGGGTGTAGTCAAGGGAAGGGTGTGTAAAAAAAATGGAATTGTGTATATGTATGTATGTAATGAGTGTGATGAATATGATGTTAAAAAGATAATAGGGTACTGGTATTTTGGGTGACTAAATGATTTATAAGTAGTGGATTAGTGTTTGGAAGTCATGAGAATACTTGAGATGGTTTTGGCTAAGGTTTGGTTGGCTTTTGGAATTGAAAAGTTTGGAAAACTTGAGGTTTGAATTTTTGGTAAAAACCTAATTTTTTTACTAACTTTGGCAGGCCATAACTTGGTTTCCAGATTTCTAAATTTTGTGAAACTTATTTTGAATGAAAATTGGGACCGTGAAATTTATAACGTTTAAAGAACGGACAAAAAATAATTTTTAACGAAAAAATTATGTGCGTCAAAAAATTTGATTTAAAAACAGAATTTTGCAAAAAACCAGAAAATTTGGTATGTGTGCGTATGCATACTATCGTGCGTACATACACTATCGTTCGTACGCACAGACCAGAGCGTGTGGGGAGGCTCGTGCATACACACAAGGGTGTGCGTATGCACACTCTAGAAGTTTTGCAAGTTGTGCGTACGCACACATTGGGAAATTTGTCCGGTGCGTGCGTACGCACACTATGGTGCGTATGCACAAACTGGGATTTTCATCTGTTGCGTTCGTACGCATGGTATGATGCATACGCACAATGCCATGTTTTAAACTAAAACTCTGTTTTAACTGTTTTACCTTCCGACAAGCTTGTAAACCTCCGAAACCACTATTTTGTTGAAACTTTACAATTTTTGAACTATCAACCTCTGTTAACTCTCTGTCGCAAGATGTGACCGGACACTTTAACTCTCCGGATTCTCCTGTGGGCATATATTAACCTGAGCTTGGGGTTTTCTCATGGATATTTTTTAGCTTGGGGATGCGCGCACAGAGGGTTTATCCAATGGTTAGCTATCGGTGTCGGGTTTGGCTATATAACCGACAGATGAGACTCATGTGCCATAGGACAGGCATACATCATATGCATTTGTGTGTTTTGCTTGAGTGTGTATTTTTTTTTGTTTGCCTAACTGCTTAATTATGATTATCTGCTATTTGCTTTACTTGTTGTATCTGTACTTTAGTTATGTTTTCTTTGTTTGAATTATTTGTGTATGTATTTGAGAGACCTTCTTTTGGCGGAAGTGTGATGAGGGTTGTTCCACCCGGAGATTAGGAGGTTTGAAGGAAGCAGAAGGTGTAGAGTTAGATTAGAACTATATTCCTATAGATAGATTATCGAATTTCTGGTTTAGTATAATCTTTAAGTAAAAATCTGAGAGTCGGAGTTCTAGGAATGTCTCTAGCTTTGCCAGAACATTATTTATTATCTATGCGGGCACCTTTACCATGCTGAGTGATGCATCCACATCTTTAGTATTTTTTTTCATTATTTCATTTGATTTACTAAGAATTCTTGTTGAGTAAGCAATGGTTTCATGGTTGAAATGAGCATTACTTTGATTTAGTTGAATTCATTGATTACAAGAAACTTTGGAAGGAAAATAGCAAGAAATAGAGAAGAAAAGAGGATAGGAAGCACCAAGCAGGAAGCTCTCTGTACTGAACAGAAAGCTCTCTGAAAACAAAAGACAATGGGCGTGCAACGTGGGAAACAATGCGTACCACCTTGAGGAATAAAAGAGATCCATGCATATACATGTAGCATGCGTACGCACAAATATGGATAATTTGCTTGTGCATGCGTATGCACGACTTCAACTTCACATAGGACATAGAATCACAGCCGTGGCATGCCAGAACCAAACAGAGAGAAAAATATGGAGGCACAAAAGGCAACGTGGGACGTGAAAGACTTCACATGGTACATAGGCTACCATGCGTATGCATGGTGTATGCGTTGATGAGGGAAAAACGATTCCACACAAACTCACCGGCAAGTATACCGGGTCGCATCAAGTAGTAATAACTCACAAGAGTGAGGTCGATCCCACAGGGATTGATGGATTGAACAACTTTAGTTAGGTGATGAATTTAGTTAAGCGAATAGTTGATGATTTGAGTGAAACTTGATTAACAGAAGTAAAATTGCCTGGAAATTAAAGGGAGAAGGTAAATTGACAAAATCTTAAAGTGCAGAAAAAGTAAGTTACAGAAACTTAAAATATAAGAAAGTAAAAGAGCTGAAACTTAAATTGCAAGAAATGTAAATAACTGAAACTTAAAGTGCAAGAAATGTAAATTGCTAAATCTAAATTGACAAGACACTTAAATTGCATCAAGAATAAAGGGATTTGGGTACTGGGATTCAAAATTGAGCTGGAAAATGTAAATTGAAGTAAATCAGAGAACTATGAGATGAAGAGGTTCCGATCTAGATCTCAGTAGCAAAACAGAAATGGAAAATTTACAAAGGAGTCAAAACGGAATGAGAACTTGGATCAGATCTAAATTCTTAAAGAGAATTTAACAATTGCCTTCAAATAACAAAATAGAAAGAAACTCAAGTCTCAATTGCTCTCTTGACCAAAACAGAAAAGATGAAAGTGCAGAAGAAGTAAAATAAAAACAGAAAAGAAGATTGAGATCCAATTTCCAATACTTAGAACCATAAACAGGAAAAGTAAGAGATGATTCTCAGATGAAAAAATTCAGTGGTGTTCTTCAAGCTGAATTCAAAACCCAAAACAGAAAATAGAAGTTGCAGATGAAAGAACAAATAGAAAGAAAACTTAGATCTAATCCCAATTCCCCAAATTCTAAAGAAAATTAAAAGAGAGCCAAAAAGTAAAAGTAAAACAAAAATGTGAAGTAAAAGTCCTTCTCAAATCAAAATTGCTCCTATTTATATACTTTCTATTTTAGTCACTAAGCACTTTGGAATGGGCCTTTGGGTTTGTGAAGAGATGGATCCAAAATCGCACTTGGTGGCATGGGTCAAGGTGCATTTTGTGAAGCTCCAGTGGAGCGTTCAGTTTACTCAATGAACGCTACGTTCATTAGCCATGTGTGCCTCGTCAAGTGCTCAATTTTTTCTCCCTGGCGTTCACTTAGTGAACGTCACGTTCACTTGTTGAACGTTGCTCCTTAGTGCGCGCCATTCTTCTCCTGGCGCTCTCTCTTTGAGCGCTACGTTCACTCCTTAGGCGCTCCCTTGGTTGAGCGCTTCTCCTAGCGCTCCCTTGGTTGAGCGCTACATTCATTCCTTTGAGCGCTGCTTAGTATCTTTGATGCACGCTTTTCTTCCTTGGCCCATTTTCCCGAAAATGTTCACTTAGTGAACGTGGCATTCACTTTGCTAATGAACGCTGGCCAAAATATTGCTGAGCGTGACGTTCTCTTTGTGAACGCAACGCTTCCCTGATTGGCCTCCCCCTTTTCTTCATTTCTTCACCTACAAGCAACCAAACAAACAATCAAAGTATCACCAAATTCACAGGGTCTTTGCATCATTCATGAAATCAATTAATTCTAGCATAAACCCTATGATTTTGTGTAAAATAAATGATGGTTGATTGATTCAAACTAATCATGAAAATCCACTCTAATTACTTACTTATTGTGCAATAAAGTGCATAAAACCTAATGAAACTAATGAAAAATTCTTGTAAAACTAGCATAAGGTGACTTGTTATCATGTGTACGCACAACAAAGGAGTTTTGAGATATCATGCATATGTATGATGCATGCGTTCGCATGATTTCACTTTCACGTGGGACATATAATTTTCTTCGTACGATGTTGTGGACCAAACAGAGGCAACAATTGAAGGAATTCAAGGCCACGTACAACGTGGGTTTGTTCACGTGCAACGTGGGTGAGACAGAGGGCAATTGGAATCAAGAATGGTCTTCACGTGCAACGTGAATCCTTCACGTGGAACGTGAGACCATAGGACACTCTCCAAGGGCCTAAAACAGCCATTCAATCTCCAATTCTTTAGCACTTGGGTGATTAATCAAAGGCCCACCAATGATAGCATTAATTAAGGATTGGCAAACAGAAAGAGAGGGGATCTTTGCTGAGAGAAAAGTAGTTATGAAGGAGATTTGATTTTATTTGAATTTGGATTCTGTTTTAGGTTTGAATTTGAAACTTGTTTTTAGGGTTAGTATATAAGAGGAGAAGTCACTGCCGGCTTCTCTTCTTTGGCATTTTTTTAACTTTGATAATTCTAGGATTTCTTTGAAGAACATGAGCAACTAATTCTCCTTGGTTAAGGTTAGGAGCTCTGTTGATTCCATGGATTAATACTCTAGCTTTTTTACCTTTGATTAATGCATTGATAAATTCTTAAGAAAAGGTTTTCGTTCTTCATCCAAAAAGGGGTTTGAATGTGTTGGGAAACAATTCTTTTCTGACTTGAATTCTTTTAACCTCTTGCAAAAGTTGATCAATTAAATTAAGCTTGAAAACCAATTCTCGCAACTCTTAAGTATTGAAACTAGACTTGATAAGTGACATCGAATTAACTAGGGTAGATTCTTATGAATTGTGTGGCTTATGAATTAGTGAACGCGCTTAAATCTTTTCTTAAGTAATTGACTACAGAATTAGCGATTAATTAGGTTAAAGAGAAATTGAATTACCAAGGGATTGGGATTTAATTACTAATGATTTGCCTGGAAATATCTTTGCATAATCAAGGTGAAAAGTGAAAATTATTGATCCGGACGTCTCAACATCTCTAAAACCTTAACTCTTCTAATCATATTACCTTTCAATACTCACTATTTGCTTTTGTTACATTGCTATTTATGTTCGAAGTTTTTCAAAAACCTAATTTGATTGTCTGACTAGATTAATTTTTCGAAAACCAATGTAACAAGCAAGAGATCAAAGGATTGAAGAAGAGATTGAAGGGGTAGTTGAAGAAGAGCCTGAATACACCATGGCTGAGAATGCAAATCACAATGCTAATGTTCCTCAACCTAGGAGGACTCTTAGAACTTTTACTACTCCTAATATAGGGTGTTGTGGAAGTAGCATTGTGACACCTACTGTCAATATCAACAACTTTGAATTGAAGTCCCAGCTTGTTACATTGGTGCAACAAAATTGTCAGTTTAGTGGGAGCCCGCAGAAAGATCCTAATTTATTTATCTCTAACTTCATGCAAATTTGTAACACTGTCAAGACAAATGGTGTCCCGGCTGAGGTTTATCAATTGTTGCTATTCCCTTTTGCTTTAAGGGATCAGGCTAAGGAGTGGCTGGAAAATCAGCACAAGGAGAGCATAGCCACATGGGATGACTTGGTTACTAAGTTCTTAAACAAGTTCTTCCCACCTCAGAGGTTGACTAAGCTCAGAACAGATGTTCAGACCTTCAGACAGCATGAAGGAGAGTCTCTTTATGAAGCTTTGGAGAAGTACAAAGAGATGCTTAGAAAGTACCCTCCGGACATGTTTGCAGACTGGGTCCAACTCCAGATATTCTATATTATTATGATTAGTCTTTACTACAATAGTATATATGAAAATCAAGAATAAATTATCATTTGTACCCATGAAAGATATAGACGCTGATAAATGTACTTATATAAGAATAAAAAGACAATTGTAACAACGGAAGATGGCCTTCGTGTGCCAAAAGTACCCGGACGTTAGTTACGCAATTGGTCTGTTAGGGTACTTTTGGCACACATAAGCCATCTTCTGTGGTTACAATTGTCGTTTTATTCTTATATGGGTACATTTGTTAGCGTATGTATCTTTCATGAGTACAAATGATAATTTATTAAAAGGTATCATTAATCTATGATACGGTTGCATCCTAATAGGTACGGAATATTAGAGCAGCCCCTCGCGACCTTCTTTCTCTTTTCGAAATCTCTCTCTCAGGTTCCCTCTTTCCTTCCCTTCATCTATATATTTCCCTCTCTTGGTTGATGGCAGCTCGACCACCTTCCTTGCCAGCAATGTTCTCCTCTTCTTCTTCTTCCCCCCGGTTCTCTGCTCATTTCTCTCCTTCTTTGTTTCTCTTCTTCGCGATATGTCCCTCCCTGTGCCCTAATCAGAAACACGATGGCGACGATGGCAGCGGTGGCTCCCTGTGATATTGCCCCTTCTTTCCCCTTCCTCCTCTCTTCCCTAATTTGTTTGTCATAATTTGTTCTCTGTTTACATAGAGAGAGTAGAAAGGAAATTATACATGTTGAATAGGGATTTTTTGGAAAAAAATTCTATTAAAGTTTCAATCTCCTTTTTCAAAAACTTTAGTCTTCTGTGTACCCACCTTTTGGAGGTACTGAAGAGACTAAAATTTTGTGTCCAAGACTAAAATTTTAGTTCTATTATCAGTCCACAAACATAATACTGGATTTTAGTTTTCCAGTCTCAATCTCAATACCTCAAAATAAACGCTACCAAAGAAAGCGGAGAGACATAACTTTTGGATTAAGAGTGTTTTGATAAATCGAATTCACCATACGCACTAGGTATTAGTAGCGGTAACAAATCAAACTTGCCGGATCAACCCACCGAACCTGTCAAAAAGGGCGGGACGAGTTAGGATTTAAAACCTGCAAAATTAAAAAAAATTCGCCAAACCTACACTGCCTAACTCATAGTTTTTACGAGGGCTGGGGGCTAAGTTACCAGATCAAAAGTTATTTTATTTATATTTTTATTAAATAAAAAAATAAATACTACAAAATTTAACAATTATACAATTCTCAAACACAT
>NC_029793.2:89139686-89143155 GCF_000816755.2 Arachis ipaensis
AGTTAAAAAATTTAAAAGAAATAATAAAAAATTATATTATAATTTGATTATTTTTTATTTGTATTTAATTTTTTAATTATATTTTTTATTAATTTATTTTTTAAAAAAGAGTTAAGTAAACTAGTTCACCAACCCATCATATATAAAGCAGCACGGTCTAGTATTTTGTGTCCATTTTTTGGTAGTATGGATTGATTCGCCTAATTTTTGGGACAAATTTTAGCGAAGCAGTATAGATTAGCTACTTTGTCACTCTTAAAGATTAGTAGTTTTTGTTGGTAATGGATAAAATAACAAGACCTTTTACTGTTTACATTAATATATAGTTGTATTAATTAAAGTCTCCACAACTATAGAAAAGAAATACAAATACTACTTATACACAATAACAGAGCTAAATTTCTTAATTAGTTACATGAGTGTGCAAGCATGGACATTATCATCATTGAAAAAGTTGCTAACTTGGTCATCGCCACGCTGAGACATTGGAAAAGTTCCATGTCTCTCACCAAGGTTGTAACCATGCCTGTAGTAGTTGTAACTCTGCTTGAACTCAGTGGTTGTGTCCTTGAAGTAGTTTGTGGGGGTTGTGAAATACAATGGTGGATTTGGGTATGGCCAGAACTCTGCCCTCTTCCCGGCCCTTCTCACTGCCTTCAACACCTTGTTCCTCTCAACGTACCCTGTCACTGTCACCCTCTCCATTTCCAAATCCACTTCCACCGAATCTATCCCTGCTCAACACAAATAACTGCCCTTAGTCATATGTCTCATGAAAAACATGTTTATTATTAGTAATCAGTAAATTACTATTTAAGTTTTTGAATGACAAGATTTATTTTCTGAAAAAGAAAAAGAATAATATACATGTGATCTTCTGAAAATAAATCATGTTTGATAAGATACTTAACAGAGTATCTAATGCAAAAATATGTTAGTCTAACTTTATTCATGACAAAAATAAATAAGGAACAAGAATATTTTCGGTGCTTAGTTTTAAATTAATTTTATTTTAGTCTCACAGAATGTATATCAATATTTGTAACATCATATATTATAAATAGTGATTTGAGACTAAATGTGAATTTATCATTCTAACATTTGAGCTCAATTCATTTAAACTTTATATAAAACAATAAAATTTAATTAATTTTATACTAAATGAAATCATCTCTCTAAAATAAGACCGACATCATTTCATTAATATTTTTTAGAGCAATGCTAGGGCCAGTAACTTTTGTGATTGGTAGCTATCAAATAGTCATCAATGATGATTTAATGGTGTGAGATTGGTGTGAAATTTCATCCAATGACTCACATTTTTCTGCTGGTTACATGCTGGCCAAAATTCAATAAAATTGTTGGCCCCTAGACTTTTCCATATTTTTATTATAAAGTAAAATTTCAAATCGTTTTACTTGTATACATCAATTTTAAAACTTCAAAAACATTTCATTGGAGCTTTTTTATATCAAAATTCAATTATATAGAAAAAATTTAAGTGTTTATGAAATATTTAGATTGATTATGCTTATATTATTGTTAGGCTTAGTTTGGTAAAGTTTTTACTTTTTAAAAGTAGCTTATAAAAGTTAATTTTTAAAAGATGGCTTTTTAAAAGTTGTAGCATTTATGTTTGGTAAATCAAATTAAAAATAGCTTTTAATAAATATAAGCAACATTAATTGTGTTTGGTAAAATTAGCTTTTAAAATTTAAAAATACTATAATAGACATCAATGCAAGTATTAAATTTGAAAATTAGTTAACATATGAGGTTATATTAGACTTTTAAATTTTGAAAAGTACAAGCCAATTTTAAAAAGCTCTATCTTAGGTGCTTTCAAAAGTACTTCGATCTTTTAAAAGTTGCAAGCACAATCACATAATCTTTTTAATTTACCAAACACAAAATGAAAAGCTTGAACTTTTAAAAAGTACAAACACCTTTTCAAAAAGCTTTACCAAACCAAGTCTTAATATAGAGTGATATTTTAGCTAGACATATACGATAATAGTGGATTATTTCAAGTGAAATATCACTTTACTAGATAGTAACATGCACATAAATTTAAATGCTTAATAATTACATAGTTTCTCCAATCATATACATAATTACATAGGCACATGGAAAACAGAGAGAAGGTCTAACTACGTTCGTGTGCTAGCACCTAGTAGCAGGTTAGAGCATCAATTACTTCTTCATAGCTTATGTAGCATTTGTATTCTTAGAGTAACGATAGTAAATTAATTTAGAAAATTAATTTTCCCGTCAATATCAATTAATTTTTAAAATTATATTATTTATAGCTGCCAATAGATGTTCTCAATTATTAAAAAAAGTTAAGAGTGTAAAGTATAATTTTTAATTTTTTATTACTTTTTTTTATATTTATTTTTAATTTTATTTATAAAATTAATGGTGTGAGATCACACTTTACTCTCTCAATTATTAAAAAAAGATTGAGAGAATCCATTCACAGATAGGATTAAACTTCCAAAATTAAGATAGCATGTCTATTAAGTTGGTGTGAATTGATTGTCATATTTTTTGTGTAAGATGCATGTGCGTTTTGATCCATTGAAAAGGGCAACTTTGTTTAAATTTCCCAAAGAAAAAAGTGAAAACTAATAAGAGAAAATTAATTAATAATACTAAAGCATACACGATGCTTGAATATGTGAATGATGCTTAAGAATTAATTAATAGTATTATTACCTCTGAGCTTGTAAATGGCATTCTTAACAACTCTTTCGCAACCAGTGCAGCACATCCTTACTTTCAGGTCAACAGTCTGAAACCAAACAAGTATGCTATAACCTGAACTTTAAAGGATTTACCTATTTTCAAAATATTAAAAAGCAATTTTTGACAAATAATCATTTTTATAATGTTTTTTTTTCTTAACCGAAGATATTACAAGCTCAAAAAAAAAAAACTTACATATTAACTAGCTCTAAGAAATTGGATTTGAACTAGGGTATTTTTTTAATTTATATCAAATAAATATGTCATAATAAAATAATCAATCTTTTTATATTTTAATATAATCAATTTTTCAAACACCAAATATGACTGGCTGATGATTGATAACATTTTTTTTAGTGGTACTCCAATGAAGATTTAATGATTGTCATTATGTGAAGATACATCATTTTGACCATTAGATAATAGATTGTAAGACTTGATTTTTATTTGAAGTAAAAATATTACTTTTATTTAAAGTGTTGCTAAACAAATAAGTTACACTTTTTAAACAAGGATCATCATAAAAAGATGTTGTTGGCATCTTCATGAGAGTAGTTGCCTTTCTTTTATATATGTATCCATGCATGGTTTATATATACACACTTTTTTATTCTCTTTTTGAGAATTTGGTCCATCATATAATAACTTTTGTTTCTTTCTTACGTTTTTTGTCGTTTCACTTTTTTTTTTCTAAATGATAAAATAAGTAGTCTTCAGTACT
>NC_029793.2:89143262-89144578 GCF_000816755.2 Arachis ipaensis
GTTCATCAAAATTTATTATAAATTGAATAAACTAAAAAATTCGTTTGCATGAGTCAAAAATAAGAGGAAAAAATATATAAAATACTTCCACTTAATTCAATATAATTCTGACGGATGAAGTAAGACTGAAACAAAGTAAAATATAATAGGAAAACTGATTAATTTCTCTGCAATCTAATTAATCAGTCCCAATTTATATATTTATAACTGAATAAATTTCAAGAGCTAGCATATATATATATACACAAGAAAAGAAAAATTATATAAAAATTGTTTCATATATATGAGCAAACCTGTAAGGAAATAGGTCGAGCCTTAGGCATCTTGAAGTTCTTATTATTGAAAGTGTGATGGTTATTATGGTGATGATTATGTTGATCTTGATATGCAAAACAACGTAATATAAAGGTTGAGATGCTAGAGCCAAAAACTCTCTCTAGAAAGGAAGCCATGGTAGTTTTAAACAAGAAAAGAAGAACAATCTAATGAAGAAACCAGCCACCAGCATATGGAATATATTCTTTTACACCATTTGCACCCTCTTAAGTATATTTTTTAGTGAAGATGAATGAAGTAGTTTTAATTTATATATATATATATCATGGGGCACAATTCATGGTACAAGCTAAGAAGAAAGGAGTATCAATTCTTTTTATACAGATAGAATAAGGAGATATTTGTTATGTATATATGTGGCATTATTATTATTATTTCTATTATTCTATCAACTAAACCAAATTGATGTTACAACCTTTCAGACAGGAATGGTATCTAAAACCCCTATATAATGAAAAAATGAGAATAACAATCTCGTGGGGGATATATGATATGGATGAGTTTATTAAGAAAAGAAAATTATTAAAGCAGTGTTTGGATGCTAAGGGAAAAGAAAATATATTCTCTCTGATAATCTATCTATCAATCTATCCATCTTAGCCCTTTATTGCAAGACATCTTTGAAAAATCGTTACAACAACAATAACGTGCACCAATTGTCTAGATGACTTCCTATAAATTAAAGTCATAATAAATAATATTCTGACACATTGCATTTTACTAATTTGTTTAGTAGTGCTTCAACTACAATGGGTATAGTTGTTTCCTATATTTTAACAGCAGCTGTAAGAAGAGAATACGAATAAAAGAATATTTTCCTATCTATGTACGTACGTGCTTCTAAAATAACTAAGCATTATTGATTGAATTATGGATTTAGAATATAATAATATATGGTAGTGGATGCTCTCATGCTGATTTGAACCACTGATGATGATAACAGCATTATTCCATTGTTCGTTCATTCACATCAACCACAC
>NC_029793.2:89144598-89157241 GCF_000816755.2 Arachis ipaensis
TATTTTTGTTATCCATATAAAAATAAAAAGAATGATCGGGGTTGATACTTCTAGAGAAAAAAAATAACTGTATTAGTTTAAGCAAGACAGAAGTAAGAAGAAAATATTAGTTATCCACTATGAATCACGGACACTTGGTTGAGTTGCCGTGTGTCGAACACATTTCGGACACGATATTCACCGACACTCGTCCGACACGTGTGTCTGTTGTGTTCAACCGTGTCTTAATAAAAAATAAAAAATTCTTCTTCGAACACATCTGGACACACCTAAATACCATCACGTGTCAGTGTGTCTAGTCTTATTCTTAACATATATATTTAAAATAAATTTAGATATAGTATATATTATTATTTATTAAAACAAAAAATATTTTAAATACTTGATATAATTAAAATAAGACATTAAAAATAATTAAAAAATTTAATTTATATTTTAATATGAATAAAATATCAAAATTTCATTACGATTTATCTAAAAAAATACTTTATATTTTATATGTATGCGTGTCATGTGTCATGTAAGATTTTAAAATTTATGTGTTGGCGTGTCCCATATCGTGTCGTATCTCATGTCCATGTCAGTATTCGTGTATCATAGATTATCTAACATTTTTTCAAAAATGTTATGAATCCTTTTTTTTTGTAAAATTAAATATTCTGTCAGGATAAAAAAATTGTATTGTTATTATTCGGTCAAGTACAGCTATATCAGTTAAAGAGTTAAAGTAAATCATAATTTATTCGGTCAAGTTATTCTCATTCTCTATCTTTCTGTTTCTTTCTTCTTCTTTTATTTTTACTAGTCATATTATAATTTTTAACTTTGAAATCAAGATCGTAATCTTGTTTCGGCACTGTTTGTATTAGCTAGGCTACATTTTATTGAAATAAATGTTACCTGAGCTAAAGCTTCAGCTATGTTAGTTGATTGAGTGATTGTACAGTTAGTTAGCTAGAAGTTAACATGGCAAGTTAGTTATTAAGTCAGTAAAAGAAAGTTAGTTAGATTATTTCTGGTTTTAGGAGTCAGTTTGCTAGAGTTTCTGTTTTAGGAAGTTAGTTATTTCAGATACTATTTATAGTAAAATTGTGTAATTAAGTATTGTAGGAAAAGATTCGTAGAAAAAGAATTGAGTGATGCTAAGTAGCCAAAGAATAATTACAATATAAAAATCTCACATAAAAATTTTCATTCTCTTGATAAGTAAGTGACATACACCTTCTTATCATTTATTTTCCTTATCACCTACTATTTTGCTGCATACTTAGAGTCATTAATGTTCTTTCTAAAATCAATTTCAATTTCTCCTAAATCAAATATCTAATATCTCTCAATCACATTATTATTCATTAAAATGCAATAATTCTCATAAAAAATATGGAAGTTAAATTAAAAATTTTTAACAACGAATATTAAATAAAAATATTAAAATAATTAAAATCATGACCTATTAGTACACATATGAGATAATTTGAAGAATACAATAAGATGTATAGTTTAAAATTTGATAATATTAATTATAAAAGTTTATTAATTATAAACATCATATGTATGAAATTATGAATATTATGAGTATAAAATTATGGATGTTATTAACATGAAATTATGGATGTTATGTGTATGAATTTATGAATGTTATGAGTAAATTTATCAATTAAATAAATTAATTTAAGAATTTAATATTTTTAAATTCAATAATGATAAAATTTAAAAACATCTGTGTTAACTTTATAGTTATTTATGCAATAATTAAAAAATGATATGTGTATGGATGTAATATCTAATGAACATGAATTTAATTTTTAGATGTTAGTTGTATGTAATTATGAATGTTATATATATAAACGTATGAATGTTATGTGTATGAACTTAGTTAGTACAATATAATTATAAATGAACATAAAAACACACAAAAAAATTAAATCAGATTATTACCATACCTCATCAAAGCTAGTGTAGTTTTTCATATTCTCGCAAATTGATTGATTGACAAATTATTTTTTATTTAATACAAATTATCGTTACTATTTTTTATAATTATTATTAGTCTTTATTGTATTCTTAAATATAAAAATTAAATTATAAAATGAAATATTAAGTATTGATTACAAGAATGCCTAATAGTAAAGAATACGATATTATAATTAATGTCATTAATAAGTGGGCTGATAAAAATATGATAAGTGAATTGATAGGAGAGTTAGATAAAAAATAAAACTGTTGTTAAGTTATATAAATGAAGTAAATTATTAAAGAATATAAAGAATATAATAAGTGAATTGATAGAAAGTGAGATAAAAAAATAAAACTATTGTTAAGTTATATAAATAAAATAAATTATAAAAAATTTTGGCTAATTATGACTAGAATTTTTTGGTTACCAAACTTTTTTCAAAAGAATTTATGTGACTTGAAGCTTTTCTCTTCAATCATAATTCTTTCCAACTCTATTATTTTTTGTGAAATTTTCCTTCACTAAATTCCTTGAACTCACTCAAATTTAACATGATGCGACGAGCATCAAAGATAATAGATTGGTAAAGAATTAAATTTCAAAAGAAGAACCAAAAATACAATCTGATAAATCTTACAGAAGAATTAAAATAATACTTGATAAAGTAAATTCTTAAGCGTAATACCAATCGATTTTTTCTTCTTCTAATTTCTTCTTCTTACCTAATTCTTGCCTTCTCTCTTGAACTCACAGAAAAGAGTTTGATGAAAACCCGATTGCTTTACGAATCATCTCAATTTGGTGGAAGTAAAGGCTCCGATCAATAAGTTTAAATTAAAGGAAAAAATCTGGATCTACATCAACTTGAAGATCTATTGATTCTACTGATTTCATGGCCTCCGAAGTAAATACATTCTCTTCCATTGATATCCAAGTTGTAACGACCCAATATTCAGTATAGTATGTTCATACCGAAACATCGAGTGTTATCAACTTAAAACTAAATTGATACTGTTATTTATAATATCAAGCCTGTAAACGGATTAATAGAACTCGATTAATACTCCCTCGTAATTATGTACTGTATAACTGATAAACCACTATTTTATGGTTTATTTGTATTGAATTGAGTGGATTTTATCCATTATTCTCACACTTATTCATATAATTCGCATGTTTTACATTTTCCTTTCTAATTTTGTGCTATGATTGAAAACATGCTTCTTTGGCCTTAAATGTGCTAATTTTAATTCTCTCTTATTACCATTTGATGCCGTGATATGTTTGTTAAGTGTTTGCAGGGTTTATAGGGCAGGAATGGCTTAGAGGACGAAAAAAAAGTATGCAAAAGTGGAAGGAACACAGGAAATTGAAGTTTTGAGAATCTAGTAACGACGCGCACGCGTGGACGACGCGTACGCGTGACTGAGACAATGTTTGATAAACCATTATTTTATGGTTTATCTTGTGTTTAATTGAACGGTTTCATCAAGTCTTCACCCACTTATTCATACTAATTGCATGATTTTATAATTCCTTCCTAGTATTATTCTATGGTTGAAAACTTGCTTCTTAAAGATCTTTAATTAGTATATTTTAACTCTCCTTTATACCATTCGATGCCGTGATCCGTGTGTTAAGTGTTTCAAGCTTCATAGGGCAGGAATGGCTTAGAAAATGGAGAGGAAGCTTGCAAAAATGGAAGGAACACAAGAAACTAAGGTAAGGACCAGCGAAGACCGACGCGCGCGCATGGCTCATGCGAACGCGTAGAATGGAAAAAATCGCAGCGACGCGAGTGCGTGCCTGATGCAAACGTGTGGATTGGAGTCTGCACGAATGACGCGAATGCATGGACGACGCGTACGCGTGACAAGAAAAATCGCTGAATGACACGAACGCGTGGACGGCGCGTACGCGTGACCTGCGTGATCTGTAGAATTAACAGAAAACGCTGGGGGCGATTTCGGGCCGCGTTTTGACCCAGTTTTCGGTCCAGAAACACAGAATAAAGCCAGGGAACATGCAGAGACTCAAGACACACGCATCTTAGACATAATAGACATACAGTTTTAGATACATTAGGATAGTTTTAGGTTTTTAGATCTGAATTTAGAGAGGATTACTTTCCCTCTATGTTCACTTTACATTCATTATTTCATGCTTTTGGATATTGAAAAGTCATTACTTCCGTTGAAGACATTATTCTAGTTTGTTTACTTGTCCCTTACTCTTCCATATCCTTATTTATTTTATTTAGAATTCTAATTGGATTATTTTCATAAATTGTTAGTGAAGAGGATTACTTTTACTTTTAATTTATTTTCAATCTCTATTTTATTTTAATTAATTTATTATGTCTTCTTTTATTCTAAGTATTATATTCATGTCAATGGAGTAGATTCCCAAAATTGACATGGGAGTTGATTAAAAGGAGACACTTGAGTTGGAAGGCTTAAGTGCTGATTAAACTGGAAGTTGTTGGCTAGTTTTGTATTTACTAACGCTAAACCTTCCCAAGGGAGAGGACTAGGATTTGCGAATAAAGATTAGCTCAATCACTTGACTTTCTCTTATTTAGTAAGGGTTAACTAAGTGAAAACAACAACCTTTTTTATACTACACTTAAGAGATCCCAACAAGGATAGAACTTCCAATTAATCATTCCCCCAGTCAAGGTCTTTTTATATTAATAATAATTCTTAGTTTTATTGCTTTCATTTATAATTATTGCTCATTATCCAAACTTAAACTCTTTCAAAAATTCCTGATTAATAAGTTAGCACCCTTTCCTGCAACTCGTTGGGAGACGACCTGGGACTCATACTCCCAGTATTTTTATTTCTAAATTTCGTGACAACTTTTCTAAATTGACAAGGCAGATTTTAGCTGGTTAAGGACTATACTCTCAACGCATTCTTTATATTGATTTCTTAATTAGCCGACTTCTGCCTCCATGTCAATGTCCAAATGACACACACGCGTGGCTGACGCCTACGCATGGCCAATGCCGAGTTCAAGCGACGCGTACGCGTGATAGAGCGCCACGTGCTGCATTAAACAGAAGACGTTGGGGGCGATTTTTGGGCTGCTTTTGACCCAGTTTCAAGCCCGAAAATACATATTAGAGGCTGCAGAGTAGAGCTGGAAGGGAAAATCATTCACTTCTCATTCAGACACAATTTTTAGGTTTTAGATGTAGGTTTCTAGAGAGAGCTCTCTCATCTCTCTAGGTTTTAGGGTTTTTAGTTTTATTTCTTCTCCAATTCAGATTTTCATCTTATTTTAATTTAGTTTCTCTTCTACATTTTATTATTCTATTATCTTAGTTTATTTTCTCTTGTTGATGTCTTTACTTTCCCAATTTGATTTATGACTCTTCATGTTATATTCAATTTTCTTTTTAATGCAATTTGAGGTATTTCTTGTTTGTTGCTTCTTTCTTCATTTGTTATTATTGATTCCTTGTAATTATTGGTCTTAGATTTTACATTCTCTTATTACTTTTCTATACTTTTATTTTGCGCCTTCCAAGTGTTTGATAAAATGCTTGGTTGGATTTCAATTTAGATTTTTATGTTTTTGACTTGGATTGATTATTTAGAGACTCTTGAGTTATCAAAAGTATTTTGTTAAATGGTAATTGGAGATTGCCGGTTAGCTTAAACTTCACTAAAGCTAGTCTCTCACTATGAGTTGACTAGGACTTGTAAACTCAAGTTGATTGTATGCACTTGACCTTCTTCCATTGGTTAGAGGTTAACTAAGTGAAGGCAATTCACATTTACCATCACAATTGATGATGATAATAAGGATAGGACTTCTAATTCTCAATCCTTGCTAAAAGCCTTCTTAGTTATTAGTTTATTTTCTCGCCATTTTACTTTCTTGTCTCTTATTACAAAATCCAAAAATATGCTTTTTCATAACCAATAATAAATACACTTCCCTGCAATTCCTTGAGAGACGACCCGATATTTAAATACTTCAAGAAATTTTATTGGGTTTGCTTAAGTGACAAACAATCTAAGCATTGATTGAGGTTTAATTGTCGGTTTAGAACTATACTTGCAACGCGATATTTTTGTGAAAATCTTTACCAACATTTTTCCTCTGTCAAGTTTTTGGCACCGTTGCCAGGAAATTGCAAATGTGTGCCTTATTATTGGTTATTGTGAATATTGTGAAAATGTTTACCTTTTCGTTTCTTTGTTATTGTTTCTAGTTCTAGGAGTTTATTTTCATTATTTTTTATTAGTTTTTGTTTTTATTTTCTCTTGATACTATGGATTCTCACCTCTTTGGCTATGAGTTTGGTTCAAATTATGTTGTAGGGAACGGAAGCTACAATGAGAACATGCATTAAGGATGCGACAATCAAAGGTGGGAGGAGCCTCAAGCTTATGGACAACCTTCTTGGCAACAACCTCCACCAACATACTATGAGGAACAACCATTCCATGATGCATACCAAGACAATGGTTATGGTGGACCTCTTTGTGACAATCAACAACAACCATCATATATCTATGAACCCCCTCTTCAACATAGCTTTGAACTACCATACTCACAAGCCCCCTACAATCAAACACTTCCATATGATCCTAACCCTTATCCACCATACCAACCACCCTACGAGCCTTATGAACCATACTTAGAACCACCCACATTCTAACCCAAGTACTCCCAAGAACTACCACCTCAATATACATCACCTCCAATGTATGTGAATTTTCAACCACAAGATGAATTTTTCTTTCCACCACAACCCTCTACAGGGGAATGTCCATATCCATCAATCCAAGAGCAATATGATCCCAATTATGTTAGCCAAGTGGAACAAGAGCCACGGGATCATTTTAAGGAAGCAATGGATCGACTTCAAGCAACCATCCATCAAATAGAGCGGGAGGAAAGCCGAAAAGCACACGAAACTCTCATGGCTAACAAATCTCAACTTGAGAACAAGGGACTGGAGTGTGTTGTACAACAAGTGGAAAAGATGGAGAGTGTTGAACCACCACATCCTTATCATGATGAACTACCCTCCTATTATGAACCCCTTCTCCCAACTGATGAACCCTCATATCCACTCCAGTCTCCAATAGATGACACCCTTGGTGTTCTTCTTCAAGGACAAAGAGAGATGCAAAGAACAACACTAGAGTTCATAGCTATGTTGATCGAGGTAGTAGATAATTTAGCTTTTCTGCACTTCAACACTCAAAGTACTCCCATGACCGCATATGGAGAATCAATAGAAGAGTGTAGCATGAAGGAGAGACTAGGAACTCCAGTGAAAAGTAAGGAATGTGACTTTGTATTGGAACAATTGGAGGAAGCCATAATTGATGAAGAAGAAGAAGTGGTCGAAGACTTAGGAGATGCTGAACCTCCATGGGAATCTAGAGTTGTAGAGTATTCCTCCAAGAAGCTTGAAATCGATGTTGAGGAGGCTAGTGCACAACCTCCAAGACATATTCCCTATGAAGAATTGGACGGAATAGATCAAGAAGCAAGTTTCCTTAGTCATGATGATCATGAATCAAGCCATCCTAGTAATGAATTTGCATCCACAAGTGAACCCCTTGAGTTAGAAGAACCTTCTCCCGATGAAATTGAAAGCAACATTGAGGTAGATTTCTCTCAACCTCATATTTATGATTTGAGTGACGGAGAAGAGTTAGATGAATTCGGTGAAGAAGAGTTTAAAAGTGAAAAATCTTTTCAAAATGTGGACGTCCTTCTGAAAGGTTGGACGGGAGTTGGTTATGCTTTGTCAAGATCGTTGGAGACTTCTATACCTACTTTGCCGTCTACTCCTTCATTTGAGTGGGTAAAACTTATCTCTATTAGCTTTACTGTCCCACTTGAGTATGGTATTCTTGAAACAGATGGCCAACTTAGGAGGCTTTGTGGAATGAAGCGTAAGAGAATGATGTTTAGTGGTTGGAGTTGCAAATCAAGACTCATCAATATTGAGACTTCAAGAGCTAGATGCAAGGGTTGGACTAGTAATCAATTGGTTGGATCTAAGAGAAGAGTTTGGTACATTATTGAGAATTCGGATTGCTTGCCACCCGGTTGGAACGTTGATGATCCACTTAAAGACGGGTGTAGAAACAATCTAAACGTTGATTGAGGTTTAATTGTCGGTTTAGAACTATACTTGCAACGCGATATTTTTGTGAAAATCTTTACCGATATTTTTCCTCCGTCAATAACCCAAAACATCTCCAGGATCTGGCCCATATATAGAAAGCCCCTAATCTGACGCCCAGACTAGCCTAGTTTTCTAACCTGATCTCTCAAAAAAAAAAGTGAGAGTCTAAGACAAAAGAAACACTGAACTGGAGAGCTGCCAGAAGAAGATACTGATGTCACTACCTAATCGCTGTCAGAAGTCAAGTCCACGATCTCTATATCCATCTCAGGATCCTCATCATCCTCAGAAGTCAGATCCACAATCTCTATCTCCTCAATGTCCTTGTCGTCAGAAATAACAATGATATTTGGTGTACTCTGGGAATTACCATCACCACTGTAAAATAAAATAATAACTTAATTATTCGAAATAGGTTCAAAAATTTAGAAGTTTTAATTTAAAAATTTGAAGGTGAGATTTAAATTCAATGAATTTTTTCGAGTGGGAGAATGTAATTTTCTGCGAAAAATTGCGTAAGAACCCTTACTGGTAAATTAGCCAGCAGTACTGGTTTAAGTCTGTCTGGTACTGCGAGAGAGAAAATAAAACTGTAGAAAATGTAATAAAATATTTAAAGTTAAAAACCGGACACTAATTCTAAAGGTTTTGGCCCAAAGTTGGGCCGAACGAACAAAAAATACTAAGCGGTTGGACCGGACCTAAGTTGGCAAGTGTCTAAATAAAGCTCATTCAGCTCATTCACCACTCATAACACCACAAACACACCTGAGTGAGAAGAGAGGGGAAGAAGAAAATACTATTCATTTCCATCTTGTTTCACTCATAACTCAAGCTACCGTGTTCCAATTTGCGTGCCGTTTGTGGCCACGCATAGCTCTCGCTGAGCTCGTTAATTCTAGTTAGATATTGCTGATAAGAATTTGAATTTTACACTCATTTCTTCAGTCCTAACAGATTTCAAAATTTAGGTTTAGGTTTTGAATAGATTTTGTGATTTTAGTTGTTAGGTGCCAATCAATAATGGAGATTGTTAGGTGTCATCCCAATTAACTGAGGGTAAGGAAAGCTTTCTCTCAACCCTTATGATTTAGTGTATTTGTAAATCCTAGTTGCTTTGATTGCATATTAACCTTAATTAATATGATTTATAAATAAAATATATACAACTCATTGTTTGAATTAATTAGTCAAATATTCATTAAGAAATAAAACTTACAAATAATATTATTATATTATTTTATAACATGTAGTATTCTACCACAAAAAAAAATATATGAACATTAACATTTAATGATTATAAGTTTATAACTCTACTAATTATCAGTTATTCTAATGAATCTAATTTATCTCTTTCTATTATTGTGTATCAACCTAAATTAATATGACTTGCAAATAAAATATATACTCTTCGTTGTTTGAATTAATTAGTCAAATATTCATTAAAAAATAAATTTCATAAATAATATCATTATGTTATCTCACAACAAGTAGTATTTTGGCACGAAATAAAAATGCTGATGTGAAATATTCTAGTGTCAGTATGCATACCTCTTCTTTCTTAAAATATTTTAGGAAAGTATTTTCTTTGGAATTATATGAAATTAAAACTGATATTTAATGACTAAAATTTTACTAATTGTTAATCATTCTAAAAAAATCTAATTTATATCTTTCTTTTATTATATATCAACCTTAATTAATATGATTTATAAATAGAATATATAAAACTTATTGTTTGAACTAATTAGTCAAATAACGATTAAAAAATAAAATCTACAAATAATATCATTATATTATATTATAACACCTAGTATTTTAGCACTAAAAATACTGATGTAGTGCACTCTAGTGCCAGTATACACACCTCTTTTTTCCTAGAATATTTTAAAAAAGTATCTTCTTTGAAATTATATGAAAATTGATATTTAATAATTAAGATTCTACTAATTGTCAACTATTCTAGTAATCTAATTTATATATTTTTTTATTGTGTATCTACCTTAATTATTATGATTTACAAATAAAATATATACACTTCATTGTTTGAATTAATTAGTCAAATATCAATTAAAGAATAAAAACTATAAATAATATCATTATATTATTATTAACATCATCATCATCATCATCATCATCATCATCATGCAGCACGCAGTAGATGTCAAAAATGCTGACGTAACGCATTCTAGTATCAGTATGCATACATCCCTCTTCTCAAAATATTTTAGGAAAGTATCTTCTTTAGAATTATATGAAAATTGACATTTAATGACAAATTCTACTCATTATCAATCATTCTAATAAATCTAATTTATATATTTTTTATTGTCTCAATCTTAATTAATATGATTTACAAATAAAATATATACATCTCAATGTTTGAATTAATTAATCAAATATCCATTAAAGAATAAAACCTACAAATAATATCATTATATTATTTACTAACACGTAATATCCTGACGCCAAAATGCTGACGCGGCATATCTGGTACTAGTATACATACCTCTCTCCTCTCAAAATATTTTAGGAAAGTATTTCTTGAAATTATACAAAAATTCACATTTAATAACAAAAATTCTACTCATTATCAATCATTTTAATAAATTTAATATATATCTTTCTTTTATTATGTATCAACCTTAATTAATATGATTTACAAAATATATACATCTCATTATTTGAATTAATTAGACAAATATTCATTAAAGAATAAAACATACAAACAATATCGTTTTATTATCATTGTATTCTCTTACAATACATAGTATTAAGTCATCAAAAATGTTATCGTGGAATATTCTAGTACTAATATGCATACCTCTATCTTCTTAGAATATTTTTAAAAAAAAATATCTTCTTTGGAATTATATGGATATTGACAATTAATGATAAAATTCTAATAATTATCAATCATTCTAATAAATTATATTTATATCTTTCTTTTATTGTGTATATCAACTTTAATTAATATGATTTGCAAATAATATATATACCTCATTGTTTGAATTAATTAGTCAAATATCCAACCAACTTGAGTTGTTCGAATGGTCAGCTCGTTTGTCCGCTTAACCAAGTGTCGGAGGTTCGATCCTTCTTTAAGATAGAACTTAGACCCTTAAATAGAGCTCAGATCCGTGACGAATTAGTTGTTGGGCTGTCGGACTAGGGGATACCTGAGCAACCAAAATTTTAGTCAAATATCCATTACGGAATGAAACCTACAAATAATATCATTATGTTATCATTATATCACTATATTATCTTACAACACGTAGTATTCTGTCACAAAAATATTGACGTGACAAACTCTAGTGTTAGTATGAATAGCTCTCTGTACTCAAAATATTTTAGAAAAGTATCTTTCTTGAAATTATATGAAAATTTATATTTAATGACTAAAATTCTACTATCATATCTTTTTTTCATTAGTATCAATGTTAATTAATATGATTTGCAAATAAAAATATATATCTCATTGTTCCAATTAATTAGTCAAATATTCTTTAAGAGCGTCTCTAATACTTGGTTTTAGTTTCATTTCATTTTGGATCCTACAAAATGCCATAAGTATGCCACTACAAAAAAAATATGGTAAAAAGGCGAATCTTTTTGTATTTATGGCGGTTTGAACTGCATTATTAAAACGTCGATATCGGAAAGCAACGTAATTCTGAGCGATATTCTAGTTATTATGGCAGTTTTCTGAAAACCGTCACAATTTCTTGGGTTAAAATGACGGTTTTTGGATAAATTAAAACGGCGATTCAAACCACCATTATTTCCAAATAAAACTGTTTTCTGATTGGTTAAAACAACGGTTCAAACCGCCGTTATTTTCAGGATAAAAACAGCGTTTTTGGTTAGTTAAAGTGGCGTTTACGAATTGCCATTTTTACCTGACAAAGTGGCATTTTAGTTGGTTAAAACGGCGTTTTAAACTGTCATTTTTACCAAAAATGATGTTTTTGAACAACCATTTTTATTCTAACATGGGCATTTTTATTGGTTAAAATAGCATTTTTGAATCGATGTTTTACCCTATCTTTTTATTAGTTAAAACGGCATTTTTACCAGGTAAAAGTGACATTTTTTTATCATTTGAAAAGACAACTTTTATCGTCGTTTTTATCGCGTTAAACAAATACTTTTTTGAATAAAATTTTACAATAACAAAAATTTATAATCCATAAACAAAATATTATATAACTCATAAACAAAATATTGAACATAATATATAATTTTTTAGTATTAAAAATTAAAAGTAATAACTTCTATACAAAGTATAGAATATAACCTGATTTTTTAACTATAAATGTCTTAATATGTAATTCTTAATAAATAAAATCTCTATCATATTTTACGTTGTTCTATTGTTCGTTCTAAAAAATCTATTTTCTAATTTTTTGGCAATAAAATCTCACTTTTTTAATTTACCAATTCCTACAATAAAAATATAATTTAAAAACATAATAAATACAGTTAGGGTTAATTGGCTTTAATTTATTGAATAATAATAC
>NC_029793.2:89157266-89169667 GCF_000816755.2 Arachis ipaensis
TTACAGCGAAAACTTTGGGCTGCCCCGGTTGGAAAATTTTCATATGTGAATGTTATGCATTTACATAAATCTCTCATCTAGTATATATATATATAGTAGCATAATTATTAATTAACTACCCTAAGCTAGCTTCGGTTACGATGAACTAATATATATTATTTGATTATTAATTAAGTGCATTCTACAACTAATATATATTCTATACACGTTATGATGAACTATCCTTTTTAAGAATTCAAACACTTTGAGCAAGAGAATTAGAAGAACTTTCTTTTAAGAATAGTCCTCCAAAAAAGAAAAATCTTCTAAGCTAGTGATAAACTAGTGGCAAGAGAGTTTAGTCTTTTACCCTGGATAACACCTAGGCTGCGTTTATTTACAGAGACGGGACACTGAGACAGGGATATAGAGACACAAAATTGTATTTGGCAGAGCAGACATGGACAGAGACAATGTGTCTAGAGACACTAAATTAGTGTATTTTGTGTTCATCCTGATAGGAAAGACACGGAGACACTAACAAGGAACACAACTTATTTTTTATTTTTCTTTCATTATTTTTATTAATTTTTCATAATTATATTTTTTATTATTATATTTTTCATCTCAAATTTTTTGAATGAAAAAAATGAGAATAAATTGGATTTTCATAATTTGTTCTAATTTATCACTAAACAGAATACAAGAACACAAAATTTTGTGTTTATGTCCATCAGTGTCTTGTCCTATCCTATTCTCAATGTCTTGTCCTGTCCTGTTCTCGGAAACAAACACAGCCCTAAAGATTACACCGAATGACATTGGGCGCATGTGATAAACTGTTGTAAAAATACTGCACAAAATTTGATCAGAATTTAGTCTTCTGATAGTATTAGAATATGCCAATTTTTCAAAATAAAGCACATGAAAAAAGACTTTTATTAATAAATCACTTAGTTGAAGAGAAACATAAAATTTATATAATGCTAACTACTCTTAAGTTTTTTACTTTCAAGCTTTATAACAAATAGCTTGACTCCCCAAATTATGTT
Source organism: Arachis ipaensis (assembly GCF_000816755.2). NCBI lineage: Eukaryota > Viridiplantae > Streptophyta > Magnoliopsida > Fabales > Fabaceae > Arachis > Arachis ipaensis. The sequence continues at coordinate 89,158,298 of NC_029793.2, forward strand.
CATGTTTCCCTGTGATTAGGTGACTCAGTAATATTTAGGGTAACTTATATCACACTAGACATGCTTGTATTTTGTAAAACATGACTCTAATCTCTCTTATAAATACGACGCTAACTTCCCTAGAGGTGATATTAGTATTGGAGGGACAAGTCACAATATCGCCTAAACTTAGGAGAGGTTATGTAATTTACACAATATTATTTCTCCCAATAAGTTTTAAGATACAAAGTAAGCTAAAATAGCTCAAAACCATACCTTAGAAATTTTCCTAAGGTTTCTTTTCAGAAATCAGGTGAAGTAAGACTCTTCTTGTATTCCATCGGTGGAAATAATTGCCTCAAAGTTAAAATTCTTGCTTTTCCATTATAGACCTGAAAAATCATCATTACTATTTCTTAAAATCAATGAAAATGGAATCACCTTCCTAATTATAGAAGATGACAATCATCTGCAGACAAGTCTTTCAAGTGTCAAACTAAGAAGCAACATGATTAAAAAACCTTGTGCGAGACAAGATAGACACGATTGCAGTTGTTGAATCCCAGAGCTGCTAGTAGTAAACCAATCTCTTCTGGAGTCATCGGGCAGCAGCCCTGACCCCTCAACTCCTCATCAGTAGTAAATTGGGAATTAACCACCCTTCCTTGCCACATGACCTTTCTAGTTTCTATGCTTTGCAAGTGCCAACTTTTCAGCTTTTCCGTCACCAAAATTACAGGCTGAATGAGCTTCCATATTCTGCCGAAAAAAGAGAACCAGAAAAAAATGTATATATATTACACAGCTAAACTTTAAATTTACAAAGAAATCTACTGTAACAAACAAAAAAAGAGATACATAGTGAAGGAACCACCCAAGCGCATCTGAACTACAAAATTCTCATAGGTGTGCTAATTTAGATTTTAAATTGAGTAAAAGACAATTAATGATCTGGACATATTTATCTTTTAATTTAATATTTACCTCTTCCATGATAAGCAATGTTTGCATTATAAGGTGCCACCAAATGGATGCAACTCATGCACTCTCATAGTGAACAGATAGTCGTACCACCAAAAAGAAAGAGGATGTCCTGTAAAAATGCATAAAAAGTCTTTTTGTAAAGACATATTTTTTGTTTTTTTAACAAACTAGAATAAAATTAATTTTTTATAACAATAACAATAAATTCAGATTCGGTCGAACCACCAATTTACATAATCCACTGGTTTATAATTTTTTTTTATTTTTTTTAAACAAAAATCAGGAATATATTTGTATTTTTATCAAAAAACTTAAACATGATTCGGTTTAAATTGTGTAAATCGATCGGATCAAATCAGATCTAATAATTAAATCGATCGGAGACTACGACTCTAGAAATGGCGGCAAATTCTTTCTTTCAAAAGCTCTTTTCTACAAGGGAGGATATTGACCTGGACGCCATGGGGCCTTTTCCTTTCCCGTCTCTTAGTACTGAGGCTTGTCAAAAGTTAGTGGAACCGGTGACGTCTGAAGAGGTTAAAAGAGCTGTGATGACCATGAGTTCATTTAAAGCCCCAGGGCCAGATGGATTTCAAGCAATTTTCTACAAAGAGTTCTGGGACTCTCTTAGCAACGATGTGTGTAGACTAGTCAAGCGAGCCTTTGAGGGTGAGCCATTGAATGCGGCTATTTTCGATACTCTCATTGTTCTAATTCCTAAAGTGGAAGTTCCCTCTTCCTTACGGGAGTTTCGGCCTATTAGCTTATGTAATGTAATTTATAAAATTGTCACAAAGGTTCTAGTTAACAGGTTCAGACCTTTCCTGTCGGAGATCATTAGTCCTTTGCAAGGAGGGTTCATTCCAGGAAGAGGAACCACAGAGAATATTATCATTGCTCAAGAGATTATGCACTTCATGAGGAACACCAAGTCTCGAAAAGGGACCATGGCGTTCAAGATTGATTTGGAAAAAGCTTATGACAGGGTAGACTGGCGTTTTTTGGAAGCTACTTTGGTCCGGTTTGGGTTTCCAAAGGCTACCATTAATCTTATATTGAATTGTTGACTTCCTCTTCGTTGGCAGTTTTGTGGAATGGGAACAGGCTCCAAAATTTCAATCCAAAGAGAGGGTTGAGGCAAGGAGATCCTATGTCTCCTTATCTATTTGTACTCTGTATGGAAATGCTTGCCTGCTTTATCTCTCATAGAGTTTCCCAAGGTTTGTGGAACCCAGTTGCGGTTTCTAGGAATGGACCACGACTCTCTCATTTGATGTTTGCAGATGATCTTTTGCTTTTCTGTAAGGCATCAAAAGCTCAAGTAATAGAGGTCATGCATTGTTTGGACTTGTTTTCTAGAGCGTCAGGTTTAAAGGTAAATCTTCATAAGTCAAAGGCCCAGTGTTCCAAGAGGGTGTCGGAGAGGAGAAAAGAGATTCTCTCAGGGGTCTCTAACATCCGGTTCTGCAATGATTTGGGTAAATACCTGGGAATTAACATCGGTCATGCCAGAGCTTCCAGGAAGACGGCTCAGGAGATTATTGAAAAAATTTCGAGAAAGCTCTCCAGTTGGAAAAGACGCCTACTGAATAAGGCAGGGAGGCTTTGTCTTGTTAAATCGGTTATGGCCTCTATCCCAGTTTATGAAATGCAAATTTCTCTTCTCCCGAAGTATGCATGTAATAAAATTGATTCCTTGATGAGACAATTCTTGTGGAAATGCCAAGCGACTAGAAAAGGGCTGCCTCTGGTCAGGTGGGAGGTTGCTATAACTCCTAAAAAGGCAGGAGGATTGGGTATTAGGGATACTTCCTGTGCTAACATGGCGCTTCTGGGAAAGTTGGTATGGGATTGTCTAAATAATAGTGAGAAGTTATGGGTGCAGGTTCTGAAGCATAAATATCTCAGGAATCAATCTGGTATGAACGGAAACAGTAGAAATTCTTCATTGGCTACCTGGAAGAACATTGTTAGTGCCTATGAGCATCTCAAGGAAGGGTTTCATTGGAATATTGGAGATGTCCACAAATCAGTTTGGTATAATGAGTGGACTCCTTTTGGTAAGCTTTGCAACCTTGTTCCTTATGTACATATTTCTGAATCAGATTTCATGGTGGCTGACTTGTGGAAAGGGGTGTCTTGGGAGGTTGATAGTCTTACCACGCCTATTCCGCATGAGATTAAGCAGTTTATTTGTGGTCTGAGATATCCTAGTTTGACTGAGTTGGAGCCACAGTGGGAGTGGTGGCCTGCAGCAACAAAAAAGTATAGTGCAAGGGAGGGTTACAGATGGTTATTAAAGAAAATATTAAATTGGAATGCCAACTGTAATTGGAACTGGTTGTGGAACACAAACATTCCAGAGAAGTTTAAATTTACTATGTGGCTTAGCTTACATGATGCTCTACCAACTGAAACCTTTCGATTCAAGCGGCATTTAGCTTCTTCAGATATGTGTAAGAGATGTAACAAGGCGTAGAAGACTATGGAGCATTACCTTAGAGACTGTGAACGATCAAAGCTAAGGCAATCTGGTATATGTTGGATCCTAGTATCCTGGACTCGACGGCTGGTACTGCTCTTGAATAGTGGTTTCGGAAGGCCTTGGCTAACAATGAGGCGTCCTTTGGTGCAGGGCTTTGGTGGGTATGGAGACATAGGTGCAATGACATATTCAACACTGACAACCCTTGGACAGACCATAAGGTTGTTGCCTTGCCAGAATTACCGCCAAGGACTTACAGGTTTACAGGAATCGAAGCAATGCCTTTAGGTCTCTCCGAAATTGCCTGTGTTGGGAACCACCGGTAGGCAATAGTTTTAAAGTTAATTGTGATGCAAGCTTGTATATGGATTCAAATTTAGCGGGATTTGGGTGTATTATTAGAGATTCTAAGGGAGATTGGATCTCGGGCTGCTCTGGAAGCATTCCCCCTTGGTCTATAATCAGATATGAATTATTTGCTGCTTGGAGGGGGCTGGTTTTAGCTTGGGATTGCGGTTTGAGGGATATTATATGTGAAACAGATTACCTTGACATTCTGCCCATCATGCATGAGCTTACAAGTGGGTATCCATCTGAAGTAACAGATTTGGTTCACAAGATTCAGGAGTTTTTATCTCGTCCTTGGCTTGTTCACGTTGAATGGGTGTCCCGAGAAGCAAATAGAGCTGTGGATTGGATGGCTAAATATGGTGCCAAGAGTAACTTTAATCATGTTATTTGGTCTGAGCCTAGTGTTGATCTCCAACGAATCATCCGCTCAGATTTAGAATAGTTTTTGCTTTGTTTCTTTCCTTGTTTAGTCACCAAAAAAAAATTTATTATTGTTGCTATAATAAACCGATTTTGTTCTGATTTATTAAAAAATAAATTATTATTCAATTTAATAAAGATATCCAATAATATTAACACATGTAAACGTCTTTGAAAAAACGAATATTTTTAATATCTTTATCGAAATTACTTCTATAAAAAAAATAAAGAGACGCACATTACAATCTCCTGTAGATTTTTAAGATTATCAATAAATGAAAAAGTGAAATACCTTATCAAATCGAAGGTGAAGAACAACAAATTTCTCTGTATTACTACCACCAGCACCAGTGACTTCTCGGATAATTGTTAATTTAGTAACTTTTAATTTCTCTCATTTCCAAAGTTAGAAAGTGTCACATATTTGACACATAACACATAAATCGAACAGTCTAATTAATCACCTTTTCAAGTTTTAACTCATCTGGCACTAGTTGAGCATTAAAACAGCTACGAAAGTACAAAGAGATGATGATGAAATAATTTAGTTACAATCAATTTTGAAATAGTTGAGAAGAGACCACCGGCAAAGAGACTTGGGTTCTCCACAGGTCGTGCATTATACCCACAGGGCCGTATTGTTTATCCACAAGCCACGGTTTTGTGATTACGCGGGCCATGTAGAAGGGGCGTGGTTGTGCCATGGGTCGTGCAATGAGGGTGCTGTGGAAGGAGTGAGAGGTGGCGCCCATCACGACGGGGTCAGAGGTGGTGGTTTTAGCGGAGGGAGGCAGTGGGGCGGCGGCAAACCTATACCTGAGTCACCAAAGGAGATTGACGTGGTTGAAGCGTCGAAGCTGAAAAGCGCGGAGGCTCGGAAATGGTTTGCGAAATAACTGATGTATCCCGAATGGATGATTGACACTCATGTAATTCTCTTACAAGACCGGTTCGTAGTTCTTACTTACTCTTAATCCTAATTGAATCTTCTAGAAGTTTTCGTTTCAAATAAATTTTTGAATTTGAATTTTTTTATTTTTCTAGTTCTTTTCTTTTAGGTTCAAGGTTGCTCCTTGTTCCAATAAAAAACTGAATGCTGTCGAGCTCTTGCTTAGAATTCATGTATGTTTGGTGCTTTTTTCATTTCCCAAAGTGAATTATATGTTTCTAGGATAAGGACATTGGGAATTTTGTAAGTACAATGTTACTGAGAAAGAAGTTTAGTTATTGCACAAACACCACATGAATTTGGATTGTGAGTTTTATTTGTCATTCCAATAAGCTTTATATTAATATTTCATCTTTTGATTCAAATTAGTACTAGATTTTGCATCTATTCTTTACTATCTATTATGCACATTGCTAAAGGTTATAATTCCTGTGTTAATTCTTAACTACTTTGCATTTACTATCTTCAATATTTTTATAAAAAAAAACATCAAAAAATTTAAATTACAAAATACTAGCAAAAATAATTTTTCTTTTTAAATTCTTAAATATAATTTAACTTTACTTATGTAGGATATTTTATTAAAACAAATCATGCATACCAAATTAAACAATAAATTTTAAAATAAGTAATTTTAATTAAAGAAACGGACTCCTAAGGTTTAAGGGATATTTGTTTAGTATTATTAGTAAAAATTATAAAAAAAAAGAATTAATCTTAGCATACAAGCCATTAGCATTTACAAGTCTTACAAGTGCGGAACTTACTAAAACCCTAAACGCGCTCTAATTCATACGTACAAGTCACGCGCTATATAACAGACTTTAGTTTCAATCAAAATCAATTAACGCGCGAATATCTCTCTTCCAATCTTCAAAAGATTTCCTTACCTTCTTCGAATCTCTTGCCAGGTTTCTTCGTTCTCCTTTTCGCATTCTCCCCTGGTCTTTTGGATCCTTCTTTCTTCTGCGTTTATCACTTCTTTGGTCTTCGTCATTCGCTTGAGTTTTGCGAACTGTAACGCTAGCTTCATTTTATTTTGATTTTCTGGTTTCTGAAATCAAATTTTGAAGTCCTTTTGAAGATAATGGATGATTCAACCTCAGATTGTTAGCGCAATCATGGCGAAGTGGATTCAATCTCAGATTGTCAGCTCAATCACAGTGAAGTGGATTTTGAATTTGAATCGAACAAAGTTCTTGAGGTTTGATTTAGTTTCAGTTAATTTTGATTGTCTAGCTGAATAATTCGTGAAGCTAGACTGTGAAATTAATGCGTGAACATAATCTGTGGATTGAATCTAATGTATTAATTTTGATTAATTATCTGCAATTTATAGCAGACGCTCGGGTGTAGATCAGAACTTTTTGGGTGTATTTTTATGGAGGTTTGGGTGTATTTACAGTTTATGGTTTTTCTTGTTATTTTTAATTGACTTGTTGTCGTTCGGGTGTATATTAGGAGTCCTTGGTTGTATGTTACTTTGATTGTTATTTTTTTTATGAGGTGCAGAAATTCTATAATATTTTCTTGTTTTTAACATGTTGTATTTTGCAGTCTCTCTCTGTTGTTGATGAGCAACTTGTTCCCAAGGTAGGAATGACTTTTAAAAACCTTGAAGATGCTACAAAATTTTATAAGGACTATGCCAAGGCTGCAGGTTTATTATATCCAGTTAAACTTCTTTCATGCTGTATCAGTGGTGCATCCAAATTCCAGCCAATATCAAGGACGTGTTATGAATTATCAGTTCAGGGAACCAGCAGCAGTGGATAGTTTTTTGGGTGTATAGTTACAGAATATGGATGTAAACCATATTTTCTTGAGTGTATTTTTGAATTTTCTTGTGTTTGACATTTTACATATATATATTTCAGAATCTGCTGTTTATGTTATAAATTATTGTTTTTTTTTATTTTGGTATAGGGTTTAGGGTTTAAGGGTTTAGGGGCTTAGGGTTTAGGGATAAAGCATAAGGGAATAGAGTCTGGTGTATATTTAACTTTTCTTGGGTGTAAAATGAGATTTTATGAGTGTAAAAATTAATGATTTGGGTGTATAATAGGTCGGGTGATTTAGGGTTTAGGGTTTAGATTTTTAGGGTTTAGGTTTTTAGTGTTTAGGGTTTAGTGTTTAGGGTTTAGTATTTATGATTTAGGTTTTTAGGGTTTAGGGTTTAGAGTTTAGTGTTTAGGGTTCAGTGTTTAGGGTTTAGGGTTTAGGTTTTTAATGTTTAATTAGTGTTTAGGGTTTATGGTTTAGGGTTTAGGTTTTTAGGGTTTAGGATTTAGTGTTTAGGGTTTAGGATTTAGGGTATATGGTTTAGGGTTTAGGGTTTAGGATTTAGGATTTAGTGTTTAGGGTTTAGGGTTTAGGTTTTAGGTTAGTGCTTAGGGTTTATGGTTTAGAATTTTTAGGGATAAATCATCAGGGGGAATAGATGTTTGGGTGTATAATCAACATTCTTTGGGTGTAAAATGTCAGGTTATGGGTGTATATTTGGTTTGATGTTTTCCTTCATATTATAGTACCTGTAAATCAGACATTTTCAATACACCAGAGAGAGTTTAATTATGGAAAAAAAATTACTTATAATTGGATCAAATATATTTACAGCATGTGTTCAATTTCTTACAAGAGTATATAACAGTTACATTAATCAGTGTCAATATCATTAGAATCTATCTGGCAAAATTGACTCAATAACAATGAGGATGGTCTGGACAGTCTTATTGCATGACTTCCGCTAATGGCTTCAGCTTTGTCTTGATTCATTTCATGGAATAGAAGACATATATTTGTTCTTACATTTTTTTCAGCTTGTTTTTTGCCTTCCATTTTTACTGCAATGAAAAATACACTCATGGATATCAGTCAGATACACTCATAGATCAACCAGATACACAAAAACTGATTTCATAAGTATTTGATGAGATCAGTTCAAAATGATGTTCAATTGAATCAAACATCGATAAATATACAAGCTCAAGCAATATTACAATGTCAAGCAATATACAGCCAAGGACAAGCAGTATTAGAACATTTGCAACAGTTGACTATATTAAATTATATGAGTTCAGAAATATATACCCAACAAATTACGCCATATACACCCAACAATCAACCATATACACCCAACACATTACGCCATATACACCCAACAAATTACGTAATATACACACAAAAATCAGTTAGGAGAAGAACTAGAACAAAAAGAATTGTAAAAGCTAGAATAAGATGAACGATAAAAACTTAGATCAGGCACATACACCCAAACCAATTTCATAAGTATTTAATTAGATCAGTTCAAAATTATGTTCAATTCACTGAAACATGGATAAATATACAAGCTCAAGCAATATTACAATGTCAAGCAATATACACCCAAGGACAAGCAATATTAGGACAGTTGCAACAGTTGATTATATTACATGATATGGGTTCAAGAATATACACCCAACAAATTACGCCATATACACCCAACAATCAACCATATACACCCAACACATTACGCCATATACACCGAACAATCAACCATATACACCCATACAAATTACTCCATATACACCCAACAAATTAAGCAATATACAGCGAAAAATCAGTTACNACTTACAAGAAGAGTAAAACCTAGAATAAGAAGAACAGTAAAAATAGTGATATGAGATTTAGAACAAGAAGATCAGTAAAATCTAGAAGAACATGGAAGAACAGTAAAACCTAGTTCTTCGATTTCGAAATCAGAAACAGAAATGTGAAAAATGTACAAGATGAGTAAAATAGTAACGTGCCTTGAATAATATTTCTTCGTTTTTTCTGGAGATTGTTGATGGAGAGTTCTATCTTCGCGACGAGTTCGACCTTGAATAATGTCTCTTCAGTTTGGAATGTTGCTCGAAACTTTGTGGTTTGTGTTTTGTTTGAAGGAGAAGAGGAAGAGTTAGCCATGACGAGCGCTTATTCCAAAGAGTAACCGTTTGAGTGACGCGCGTGGGTTGACGCTCCATTCAAAGGGAGTGAGTGCGCGTGGACAAGTTATTGGGCTGAGTTAATTTGTAAGGCTTGTAAGCCTTTTTTACTTGTATGTGTAGCAGTCCCTAAAAAAATAGTGATTTATATTGTTTAGTGTTATTAGTAAGAATTTAGAATTTAGTGACGTGTATTAGGTTTTTTTAAGAAAATAGTTTGCAAACCGTATAAAACAATTTAAAATGCTAAACATCCATCAGAACTTGTTAATTAATTAATTTTAAAACTCTAAACATTGATCAGAACCTGTTAATTAATTAATTTGAAAATCCTAATCGTCCATCATAACTTCTTGCTTATTATTTTAGTGGCGTAAGACTAGAAATTTAGAATTTTGAAGAAGCCACCTTTTTCCTTGAGTCTCCGTTTTTTCTGGCCTTTTTTTTCCTCTTGGTTCCTTCTAGCTTTGACTCTCTCTTAGGGGTGTTCGCGATGTGGTTTGGTTCGGTTTTAAGGAAAAAAGTCATCCGATCCGAACGCTTAATTTATGTGCGGTGCGGTTTGGATTGGATGAAATCTTTTTGGAAATCCGATCCGATTACAAGCGGTTTGGATCGGTTTGGATTTGCGATTTTTTAAATAAAAAAATTAAATACATATAACAAGTCTCAACATCAAATTTTAAATAATCAACAATGACATAACAAGTTTTAACAATATCTTAAAAAGTTAACGATAACATAACAATAGAAATAAAATTATAGGTTAGTTAAAATAAATAAATAAATAACATTTTGAACATAAAATATTTAATAAATAATAATAATACATGAATAATAGAAAAATGTATAACAAATTGAACATGTTATAAGTATAATTGTAAATATAATAATAAAATAATAATATTATAGCACTTTGTGCGGTTTGTATTGGATTGGATCGGTTATGAAAAGTAGATCCAAAATCCGATCCAATCCAGCGGTTTGCAAAAAATAGAATCCAATCAAATCCGAATTAGTACGGTTTTAATCAGTTTTCGATTTGGATCGAATTGAATGAGCGATTTAATTTGAATCGGTTTGGATTTGAACACCCCTACTCTCTCTCACTTGGTTTCAAACCATAGTGTCAGTCGAATTATTTTACCCAATTGTTGTTGGATCATTAAAAAAGTCCAATATTATAATCATCTTCATTAATGCATGAATTGGATATCAACTAATTAATTACTTCATAGAGTACTTTCTGAGCATTCTGTAGAGTTGTTCGGGACTTTACCAACAAGGTAAATACGTGTTGCTTTTCTCCTTATAACACATACTTTTAGCACCAACTAAAAAATTTTTCTTTCAGCACTACAGTATAACCCTTTAATAAACTGGTTTTGATAAAAATTATGGTTTCAGTTCAGTTTTTTATTTAAAAAAATTGATTTATTTAAAACAGTTTCAATTCAGTTTTAATTCAGTTCAATGAAACAGTTTTTTTGCACACTCCTATAGTCCTATGGCCCATCATGAATGATACCAAATGATCACAAAATTTTATGAAATTAATATCCAAGTACGGATTTTGAATTTATGAGAAATACAACTAATTTTCTTAGGAGGGATGCTAGGTATAGGAATTATACAAGATCTTGATCTGTGGGTTATAAGAATTATGCTAAAATTATATGACATTTCCTAAACTCTTCAATCTCACCATTTTTAATAATCTAACCACACTAGATCCCTTGTGACTTATCATGGACACCACTAAATGATCTTAAAACTCCATGAAATTACCATCTAAGTCTGAATTTTGAATTCAAGAAATTTCTTCACATAAAAATTCAGTTACAGATCTTATGCTAGAGTTATGGTATCTTGATTTGTCGATTATAAGAATTATATCAGAGTTACAAGACATTCTTCAGACTCTTTAATCTTACAATTTTCAATAACACAACCACACTGGATCCCTTGTGGCTCATCTTAGATGACACGAAGTGGTCACAAAACTCTAAAAAATTACTATCCAAGCATGGATTATGAATTCATGAGAAATTCAATTAATTTTCTCATGAGTAAATCTGGTTACAGGAATTATGTCACTTATAGGATCTTGATCTGTAGGTTACAAAAATTACGCCAGAGTTACAAGATATTCTCTAAACTCTTCAATCTCACAATTTTTAACAATCCAACCACACTAAATAAAAAAATGAAATGAAAATAAAATTCTAATATATTTA
>NC_029793.2:89169689-89172359 GCF_000816755.2 Arachis ipaensis
TTTAATAATTAAATAAACAATCAAATTACTGTAGATCATAATCTCAAATTTAAAAAATAAAAATAAATAAAATACAAAATACTTAATGAATAATACCAAATCAAAAAATTCCATGCAATTACCATCTATACACGGATTTTCATTTCATAAAAAATTTAAGAATTTTTTTCACAAGGGAATTTAATTATAGAAATTGAGCTAGAGTTCCAGAATTATGATCATAAGTTACAAGAATTGGGCCAATCTTATAGGACATTCTCCAGCTTCTTCAGTCTCACAATTTCTAAAAATCTAATCATACTAAATCCCTTATAACTCATCCTGGATGACACCAAATAGTAATAAAATTCCACAAAATCACCATCCAAACAAAGATTGTGTTTTCATGAAAAATTTAAGAAATTTTCTCACAAGCGAATCTAGTCACATAAATTATGCCAGAGTTACAATATCTTAATCGGTAAGTCACAGGAATTATGCTAGAGTTGTACTACATTATTTAGACTTTCAATCTCATAATTTCCAACAATCCAACCACATTAGATCCCTTGTGACAGATCATGGATGATACCAAATGATTACAAAACTCCAAGAAATCACTATCCAGCATTGATTTGAATTCATGAGAAATTCAAACAATTTTCTCACAAGAAAATCCGGCTACAACAATAATGCAAGAGTTACAAGATCTTGATCGACAGGTTATGGAAATAATGCCAAAGTTACAGGACATTCTTCAAACTCTTCAATCTCACAATTTACAGCAATGCAATTATCCTAGATCACTTGTGGCTCACCATGGTAGACACCAAATAGTCATAAAACTCCATAAAGTCACTATCCAAGCATGGATTTTAAATTTAATAAAAATTTAAAGAATTTTCTCACAAGAAAATCTAATTACAGGAATTGGTGTTACATTTATAGGATCTTGATCACCATGTTACAGAAATTGTGTTTGTATTACAAGATCCCTTGTGACTAATCATCGATGATACCAAATGAAATCACAAAACTCTATGAAATTACCATCCAAGTATGGATTTTGTTTTTACGAAAAATGCATAGAATTTCCTCATATGAGAATCCGATTATATGAATTACGCTAGAGTTACAGGATCTTGATCAGCAAAGTTACAAGACTTGAACCAGGATTACAATTTTTTATATTATGAAAATTTTGTTGTAAAAAAGATAAAATTTTAAACTTTGATAAAAGGATCTTAGTATTAAGACAACTAAAAAACAGAGCACAGACTAATTATATTTATAACTAACTAGCTATTTCGTTTTGACACATCATTGCTGAGAATCTGAGACAAACAAGTTATAAACCTTAAATCTTAAATTTTATCTCCATTTATCCAAATTGTAAAGGTTTTCTAAGAGATTTATGTTGCAAGATTTTTCCTGAATTTACATATTACCGCAAAGCAATTTATAGGATTTTTAAAAGGAAAGATGATTTCTTAATTAAGAATGATAAATTCATAAGTAAAAAATATTGATAAGAAATTCAGTATTTTTTAATTGATGCAATAATCTACAGTAATACATCAACAATATACAGTGTACAACATGGATACATAATGTTACTGGAAACCTTAAAAAGTATAAAATTGATCTAACTTAGAAGCTCATAAATGCAAGAAAATTCTACATATACAACTTATATGTGTAACATATATGTGCCTCTATTAGATAAATCATATTTCTTGTTTTTTCTCTTGCAAGGGCTCCATCAGAATGGTTTAGTGTTCTAGCATCTAAATTTTTGTGCTTGCTGCTGCAAACTTCCACAAGCATGAAAGCAAATCATTTGACGTTTGAGTTTATAAATTGTCCTGCTTGAACTCAAATTTGAAGTTTTTCTGGTATTGATAACCCTCTGAATCTGTCTTCACTTGATCTCTATCAACACAGGCTAAACCACAAGACATGGGAGTTCAACTTTATTGCAAATATAGGATGAGTCTTCTCAGTTATGCCAACGAGTCCAAAGATTCTATAAGAAAACCATAGCAGATGGAATAAACAATTTGATGTTAACCATGTTACTAAAAAGATAGGTAAAGACAATTGATAAAGAGTTGCCTCGATTTAAGGTGTCTCAAGCATTATTATAAGAATTTTAATACCATAACAAAAAAAAATAAGAATGTCATGTTCTATTTGAAATTTCATGTAAATCTCATAAATCTAATTGCCCATTCAATTCCCAGATTGCCCGCATCAAATAGTTCTCCCAATTTATGAAGATATAAGTATACTTACTTTTTTTTTAAATACAATAGTAAAACTTTCATGATAACAATATCAAACTAATAAAACTAGTCAACTATTAGTCAATTATTATAAGTAAAATATTAAGGAACTACTCAGATAAAAACGTTTTTTTTAAATGTTTTCTAATAATTAAAATTTAACACATATAATTGATTAAACTGTGTTATTTTTGTCAAAATTAAACCAGACAAATTAATTTAATCGAAAAAATAGTGAATCAAATCTTAAACTGGTCTAAATTAATATTATTTTTTCTAAAAAATGACTACAATACCCTTATTATAGAAAACGACTAAAATACTCCTATTATATATACTAATTTTGATAATCATAAATTCTAGTCCTTTATTTCTCTATTGTCATAGGATTAGGATTTAGAGTTTT
>NC_029793.2:89172565-89194405 GCF_000816755.2 Arachis ipaensis
ATAGTCATTTTCTATAATAGAAGTATTGTAGTCATTTTTTATAAAAAAAATATATTAATTTAGACCAGTTCAAAATTTAATTTACTAATTTTTCGATTAATATAAATTAATTTATCTGACCTAATTTTGACAAAAATAATACAATTTAATTGATTATATGTATTTAATTTTAATTACTAAAAAATATCTTTAAAAAAAAGATATTTTAGACGTCTTTATCTAAGTGACTACCACCTATTAAAATCTGCAATTAGATTTTAGATCACAACATGCAGGATAGTTGAATTAAACACACATTAATAAGAAGTCATTGAACTAAATTGAAAAGATGAAGATTCAGATAAATGTATCTACTAGGTAAGGAGGATAGTTTGTTCTCTATATAAAATTTGGAAAAGTATAGGTAACCATAATATTTTTGAACAATGTGAATTAATAGGGTTAAAAGAGTAAATTAATCTTAAATTTAATTAGTAGCATTAAATTAAGATGTAGTATACTTTTATTTGATTGGTGGTTGTTCATGTTGTTCAAGATAGTCATTGTTTACCTAACATTCCCCATAAAATTTATAACAAGAATAGTAAAAACAATCACACCATCATAAAATGAAAAGAACAAGTTGTTAAAAACTAAACCAGAAACCATACCAAAAGCAAACAATATCAAAATCAACTGGTCGGCTGGTCTATTTCATATCATGTTAGCACAGTATTAAACAGAGATTGTATTCAACTGTATTCAAAATTACATTGAACAAACAAACAACTAGCATCCCTATCCATAATCTAACAAAACAGCACAATGTAAAATTCACATGTTCTAAATAAATATTCAATCTGAATCAGATAAGAAATTATGAGTGAGACCTGATTTTCTTGAGTCTCTCCAAGTAGTCATCCCTGAGCTTCATGTCAAGGACGTTGGTCACTACCTGAGAGGCTGAGAGTACTTGCCATCCTTGTATTTCAACCCTTAGTAAGATAAATATCATATACACGACCTGGTAAGTTATTGTTTACAAACCATAAATTATTTTTATCCAACAACATAAAAGGAGGAGGGCAACGTACTCTTGTTCATGCGGATATCGACCTTCTTGCAACAGATGTTGGTGAATTGCCTTACGATACCTTTGATGAAGGTTATAGCAAACATAATCTTCTGCTTTCCATCTATGTTTATGTTTAGAACACACAAAATGTGCTGAAAATCCTTGTTTTCGACTAGATACTACATTATCCAAAAGAGAGCGAGATTACAATAACACAATCATTATACCGCATTTTAAGCATAAACGTGGCAAGGATTGGTTTCAAAACCCTTGATTTCATATCACAGGCTAGTTAAGAAAAAAAAAACCGATAGAATTCACGATAGCTGATATCAAAAGCTATATATATATATATATAGGGAGAAAGAGGGATAGAACACATCTTGCAACAAAATTTGTGAACCAGAATCAGTAGTTTTGAGAAAATACTCATCAAGATCGATTATAACTTCAACCAGACCTTTGGTGTTCTTGAAACCACCATCGCAAGCTCGCCCTGTGGTCCCTTCGAGAACCCGCTCACCATTAACAACGGAGCAGTCACGCTCGCCACCGTGCCACCACCTCCCCTTGCCATAACAACCACTTCTAATCCCGTCATGGTGGTCGCTGCCTCCCACTCCTTGCACAACCCATGGACACGATTACCTCCCCCGTTGCATGGCCCGTGGCTCAAACACAACCCTTCTTACGTGTCCCGTGTGTTGGGAAAATTGAGGATCAAGAAAAAAAAAAAAAAAATAAATATAATGGCAAAAATTAAATAATTAAATATCAGAATATTATTGTGAAAAAATCTTTAAAAGATGGAAAAAAATCCACGAGACTTAATTTAGTAAGATCTTTCACTATTAAAATAATGGATACACAATCAGTCTTCGAAAAAAAAAAAAAAATAAATATAATGGCAAAAATTAAATAATTAAATATCAGAATATTATTGTGAAAAAATCTTTAAAAGATGGAAAAAAATCCACGAGACTTAATTTAGTAAGATCTTTCACTATTAAAATAATGGATACACAATCAGTCTTTTTAACTGCATTAGGGAATCTCAACAATCAACAAAATACATCATCAAAATTGATGGAATCAACATAAACTCTTTACAAAGTAGGTATCTCAAATCAAACAAAATAGAAGACAATACAACTAACAAGTTATATCCTAATATTTATCTCTACACCAGGAATAACATATAAAAATTTCATTAGAAATAGTGCAAGTTTACTAGTTTAATCGAATCAAAATGACAATGCTCTTTTTCTCCAATTTTCTTCTTTTCTTCGACGATGAACCCTCACTCTCTCTGTTTCGTTTGTTTTAAAAATGAAAGTGTTTTTCAAAAATCTCTCTCCCTCTCACCATGGCATAAAAGCCACTTTCTTTTTATTTTTATTTTATTTTTTATTTCTAACTTGTGGGGCCCACTTAGTTAGGGGTCCACTAATAAATCTTTCCCTCACCAATTTAAGTGAGAATAGACTGTTCTACCAAGCACACCTTCTCTTTGCAGGAATCAATTTCGTTGCAGGTAAGCTGTTAGTCATCATATTTGAATTATTATCATCAGTATGGATCTTCTCAAGTGCATATGACTTCATCTTAAGCGCTTAACGTATCCAATGATACCTCACCTTTATGTGCTTTGATCTGGAATGAAATGTCGAATTTTTGCTGAGATGGATAGCACTCTAACAAAATAACACAAACTTCTCTTGATTGATGCCTAACTCTTGTAGAAATTTCTTCGTCCACAAGAGTTCCTTAGAAGTTTCAACAATAGCAATGTATTCTTATAGTAGACAAAGCAACACATTTCTGAAGTCGAGATTACTACGACACAGTTCCCCCTGCAAAAGTCATCATATAACCCAGAAGTAGACTTTCTTGAATTAAGATACCCAGCCATGTCCGCATCTGTGCAACTATCCAATACAGGTTGGCCACTTCCAAAGCATAAATAAACTTTGAAAGTACCATTAAGGTATCTGAGAATCCACTTCACTACTTGCCAGTGTTCCTTGTTAGGAATAGAGAGAAACCGAATAACAACTCCAACGGCATGAGTAATATCTGGCCTGGTGCAAACCATAACATACATCAAACTGCCAACTGCAGATGCATATGGAATCTTCTTCATTTCTACCTTCTCTTTCTCACTTGTAGGACATTGTCGCGAACTCAGATTGAAATGACTAGTAAGTGGAGTACCAACAGGTTTGGAATTACTCATTCTAAACCTCTTTAAAACCTTCTCAATATACTTTTGCTACGATAACCACAGTTTTCTATTCTTCCGGTCACGAGTGATACTCATGCCAAGGATTTTTTTGCAGGACCCAAATCCTTCATAGCAAAGGATTTGATCAAGTCTTTCTTATGACTTTCAATCTTCTTAATGTCATGACCAACAATCAACATGTCATCAATATAAAGCAAGAGAATTATAAAATCACCATCAGTGAATTTCTTAACATACACACAATGATCAGGAGAAGTTTTACTATGCCCATGATCTTTCATGAAGGAATCAAACTTCGTGTGCCACTGCTTTGGCACTTGCTTCAACCCATATAAGCTCTTCTTCAACTTGCATACAAGGCGCTCCTTTCCTTTAATCTCGAAACCCTCTGGTTGCTCCATATAAATTTATTTATCTATGTCACCGTGAAGGAATGCAATCTTCATATTAAGCTGCTCAACCTCTAAATTCAAGCTAGCTGCCAATCCAAGCACAACTCGAATAGAGGACATCTTCACAACTGGAGAGAAAATCTCCTCAAAATTAATACCTTTCTTTTACTCAAAGCCTTTCACAACCAATCGAGCGTTGTACCTTGACCGTGAGACATTTTCATCCGTTTTCAATTTAAATATCCATTTTTCTTGAATGCTCTCTTACCCTTTGGTAGCATCACCAATTCAAACGTATGATTCTCATGCAAGGATTTCATTTCTTCTTGCATGGCCTTCAACCAATCTTCCTTATGCTCATCAGACATAGCTTTCTAGTTGCTCTCTGACTCTCCAATCTCAGTGTTTATCACATACTCATGAGGAGAGTATTTCTGAGAAGCATGTCGCTCTCTAATACACTACAAGAAAAAGCGTATTTATCGACGCAAAAAATCGATGGCTTGCTGTCGATATTTTAAAAATAAAATAAAATAAAATAAAATAATAAAATCGACAGTCTGTTCGTCGATTTTTTTATGATGCATTAAATCCCTATTAGCTATCGTCATATTGTCAACGGACCGGAGGGCGAAAATACTTTTATTTTAAAATCGACGGACTTGGCATCTATTTTTATATTTAAAATATCGACAACCTTTCCGTCGATAAATTTAAACAGTTCAGATTGCTTTCTTAAATAAAATAAATGGTGTGGATTTAATGTATAAAATAGACGCTAAAGGCGTTACTTTTTTCAAATTAAAATCGACATAAATGGCGTCGATTTTATATCATAATATCGACGGCAATGTTGCCGATTTTAGTAACAATGTAAAATCCTCAAACTCATATTATAGACAGAAACAGTGTCGATCTCACTACAAGAAATTATTAAAAATAAAATATTAAAATCGACGACAATGCTATCTATTATTTTAGCAACTTTCAATAATTGTTTTTCTTTAAAATCGACTAATCTGTTGTCTATTTTAATAATTATAATATCGACAATTTTTGCCGTCGATAAATTTTAACGATGGAGATCTTCTTTTACAATAGGATGGACGCTATAAATTTATTATATAAAATTGACGGTTAATATGTTAATTTTTGTTTTAACTAAAATCGACGAATTTGGCGACGATTTTTATCAACAAAAAATTAAGCCCGCGTTTATTACCCGCGTCCTTCGTTTCAATCAATTTCCCAAACATTAACCCCAAACCTCCATAGACTCAAAGTTCAGAGTGAAGCTGCTGCTGCTTCTTCTTCTCCAATGCTTGAGAGTAGAGACCAGAGACGAAGTCACCGTCACGAAGAGAGGCAGAGAGCAGATCAGTAGAGCTTCTTCTTCTCTGACAATTGAGAAAACCCGCCGTCCTCCGTCGGAGAGCAGAGCTTCTTCTTCTTCTCCTCCTCCTCCGCCGAGCCCGCCACCGCGCCATCCTGTTCATGTAAGTTCCTCTCAGTCTCTCTGATTATTATACTTATTTTTGCAATTGTTGTATCTACTATTTTGATATTGAAATTTTGAATTTGCGTCTGTTAATAACAATCGCATCACTGAAACCTAGTTAACATAATCAATTCATCACATTTCATCAATTGCTTCGTCTCTCTGTGCCGTTGTTGCTGTTGCCTTCAATTGACCGTGCTCAATCAAAATCAGTTACTCTCTCTCTTTCGTTCTTCAATCAAAATTAGTTACTCTCTCTGATTCAACTCATGCTTGCTACAAAATCAGGTTCCTAATTCTTCTCCAACGGCAGAAGCTGTCGTTCTGATATGTATGGAGCAGCGGTTTTAGATGCATATGAGCAAATAAAGGTACGCATGGAACCTGTTGCTTCATGGAACAACTTCAACTCATTTGCTGAGGTACAGATTTTGCTTCAGCATGATTCATTCAGAATAAAGGACTAAGCACATTGATTAACTGCATTTATGGAAATTTTATTTTTTGTTAATGGCATAGCATGAGTGCTTATGGATGAGAGAGTAGAAGGAGATCATGATATACATTGCTGGAAAATAACATATCGAAATGGTTGTACATGATGATCCTCAATGCTTCTTACCACAGTGATTCAAGCATTTAAGTTTTTATGTTCAGTTGAAATATTTTAGGATGAAATGTTTCAAGTGATTTACATTCCAATTTCTAAGTTAAGATTATTAATGATGTCTTCCTTTCCAAACAAATTTTTAAACTTATTAATTTCTGGTAATAATTTGTATTATGTATACTTGTCCACTTGCATTCTTCATGAGTTTGTTCACTATAATGCTCTCAGGAGGAAAGCAGATCTGCTGCCATTGGAAGGCAGCAGATGGTCACAGAGAAGGGTGGAAATTCGATTCAGACACTTGGCAGGGGTTCTGTTCGAAATGAAGAGAAAACTCGCAGATTACTATAATCGTACTTAAAATATAATATACCTGTAATCTTTGGTTCTGCTTTCTGTTTTTAGAATACTTAGAACCGCACTAACGGTTATTTCTATCTTTTCTCCTTGGTCTTGGATATGCTCACTAAAGCACATTCAAAATAGGTACCATGGAACATATAGTCCTATTAGGAGAATCAAGGTAAAAAAATATCTTGCTACCTCTAGTTTAGTTTCCAACATGTTAATTAATTTTGGCTCTTTGTAGATTCTTGGATGGCAACAAGTTGCTGAAAAAATTGGAATGCAACATTGTGCTGCATCAGGCCAATGGCTAAATGAGAGAATTGCTCTCTCAAGATATGCCCATGTAAGCACTATAAATCCTTGGCATATTTGAAAAAACTACAAAAGAAATAGATGATTCATTTTTACTGCTCATTGTCAGTTTAGGAATATTTGACAATCTAAATTTGTTAATTAAGTCACGAGTAAAAACTCAATAAAACTTGATGCACATCGTTAACCTGTAAATTGGTTAATTGTTCTTCAAGTGGAAGTAATTTATTGAGAAGTTCTGTTTTACAACTTTCACAATTGCATTTTGTTTTTATATGCACATGAATTTCTTTTGCAGGTACCACTTGGAAATTTTGAACTTGACTGGCTTATATTTACAGCAGATACCTTCTTCTCAAGAGCTTTGCGTGATAGTCAACAGGTTCTGATTGTAAGTTTATGTATATGAATGTTATCTTCAAACTGAAACTTCATGACTTACTGGTTCATCCTTGATTGTATTGTTTGATGAAGAGACATGTTTTCTTGATGAGGTAGGTCCATAGATATTTAGCTTGTTAAAGCTTCAATGTTTTTTTCATTTTCACTTGAGATTTAACCTTGTATTCTTCAGGGATCATTATGATTACTATTCAAGAAGAAACTTGTTTCCAAGTACCTCAGGCACCTATTTTTCATTCCAGAATGAGCCTTTGAATGTTGACTATAAATTTTAATTTGTCAAATCTGCTATATTATCGGGGGAGCATCTGCAAGTTTTAAATTTTAAGTCAACTTGTTCAACTGATCGATCCTCATTTCATTTGCCAATGTTCAAGGGACCACTTCCTTCTTTGCTCGAAACTGATGGGTCAGTTACACTTATGATGTGCTATATTTGTCCATGGCTAATGTTTTTTTAATTTTTGAGATTTGAATCATATACTAAAACTTTGCATGCATCAATTAAACTTTAGTATAGAGAATAATATATATTTGAGAAGATGTGCAGGATTTTCCTCTCATGCTATAGGATAATAGTTGCAATTTAACATCATTGCTCAATGCCAGAAAATACGAATAAAAATTAAATTATTCAGTTAGTTCTTAAGATATAGCCTATATTATGATGCATTGCACGACCACTTGAATTTCAAGTTGATGAATATGATGGAGCCCTCCCTAATTTGGTGTACATAGACCATACTCATGGATTCAAGTGGGAACAATTATTATCTACATTTTATTATTCGCTGAAATATATAAATCTTTGTAGTGGTTAATGGATCATCCATAATTTTTCACAAACAAATTAAAGTTTATATTGGTGTTGAGGGGTGACTTATACTCTATAATATAGAATTTAGTTAAGCTGAATCATACTGTAGTTTCCTTTTAGATTGAGTCAGAGTGCAGTTTTTATTCTTCCAATATACTGCCTCCCCTAACAATGGGGTACTAATTAGGCTATGTGTGATTATTTTTTCTTTGTTCAGAAAAAAGCAGATTCTTGTATATGATCTTCAAAAATCTCAATTTTAACTGAAACTTCACTATACAATCTACGTGCTATATTGTTTACATTATCATGGTGATACTTGGAGTGAGCATGCAGTTGTGCCTATATTTTTGGATGCCATAGATTATGGCATTTGCTTTTTTTGTAAAACAATCCTATACTTACTTCTATGTTATTTTATTGTATGGCAGGTTCATGTTGCTGCACAAAATCAGCAACGCATTCCATTTGGAGTTGGTATGGCATCAGATCCCATGGCTTTGCGTAGAGGAGCAAAACAGCTTGCTATGGAAGATGTTTGCTATTATCAATGGCCTCTGCCTGGGCTGGATCAGGTTCTGTATATATTCATGGCATTCCTTCAATATTTTGTTTCTCACAATTATATAGGGAGTGGAGCTAACCCACTTCAATGCACAATTTGCAGTTTGGGCTATTTGGTATCTGCGATGGGGCTGCTAAATCCGCAAGCAAGTTAGTGTTTAAATTTTAGTGGAGGCCAATTTTATATCCTGATCCATGGTTCTTGCTCTTTTTAGTATATGAAATATTACTAATTTTTCTCAAATTTTCTTTTTCAAACTTTTTCCTGAGATAATTGCTAATATATTATTGGATTCATAAAAAAGGGAGCGAATTTTATCACTTCATGATGCTTCAGAAATTCTAAGAGATGCATTTTCTCAAACAGAAGCATGCTTGAATCATTACTGAGGTATTATGTGCTCCACTGTGATCTTGGATAGTCCTTAACCAGATAAATTTTTTTTATATGCTAATACTGGAAAATAACATACAAATTGCAAAATTAATCTCTTATATCAATAAGCATTTTGTGGTACAGATTAAAGCCACCATCAGGGTCTGCTGTGCCTATTGCAGAGTACATTCCAGGTCAGGAATCAGGAGTTAGGGTCAAATTGATGTCCTATATCCTATATGTTAGCATGAGATTTTTTTGGTAATTTTTTATTAACTTTTTTACTTTAGAGAAATTTGATCCTTCAACTATAATAGTTAATTTTTGTAATAATGATTCTTTTAAAGTTTTGTAGTTTAATATATTAGTGCTTTCGTTAAGAATTAAGTTGACTAAAAAAAGGGTTATTGTGAAAATTTATCTCGTCTTAAGTCATAGTTAGAGGATTATTTATTATTTTAATAAGTTTGTAAATTCATTATCTAATATTTAATATAAATTTTGTTTTTATATTTAAAAGTTTATTTGTCTTGTTATCTAATATCCTATATAAATTTTATTTCTATATTTAAAAGTTTATTTGTATTAATTGTTTACTATTTTTTAAATAGAAAAAATAATTAAAAAAATATAGCTATTAAAATCGACGGCAACGTTGTCGCTTTTTAAATTTAAAATAGACAAAAAAATATAGACAAAAAATTTGTCGATATCTAAATAATTAAATCGACGGCACTTATGTCGATTTTATTGAATCAAATATCGACAGTAACGACGTCGATTTTATATAATAATATTATCGACGACAATGATGTCGATTTTATTGAATCGAATATCGACAAAAAAGGCGTCGATTTTATATAATAATATCGACGACAGCGTTGTCGATTTTAGTAAGAAGGTAAAGTTATCAAACTCATATTATAGACAGAAATGATGTCGATTTTATTAAATTATTATCGACGACTAGGCAAGCCGTCGATTTTATTCGAAATTTGAAAAATCGACAAGCTTAATAGCGACCACCTCTACCGTCCATTTTGCCGTCGATTTTTAATATTATCGACGGCTTAGCCATCGATTTTGCCGTCGATTTTAACGATGTTTCTTGTAGTGATAGATCTTCTCAATTCATGCTCAACTGGTGGTTCAGGTGGAACTTCAACATCTAGTGGAACTTCTGCATCTGGCACCTCAAGTTGAGGTGTAGGTTCATCATGCAAATAATCACCATCATTATCAACTTGTACATCAACCCCATCAACAGGAGGTCTTGTGGAAGGACCAGGTTCATCATCAGCAGAACGTCTAATAGTTATTGTTGACTTATCTATCTTCTCAAGGTCTTCAATAGTTTGGTCTTTAAGAAAAATCACATCTCAACTTCTAATTATTTTCTTGCTCACCGGATCTCATAATCTGTAAGCAAAGTCTTCGTGACCATAACCCATGAAGATACACTACTTTAACTTTTCATCAAGTTTAAACCTTTCATCTCTTGGAATATAAACAAAAGTTCTACATTCGAACACTCGCAAGTGACTATAAGAGACATCTTTCCCTCTCCAAACTTTCTCTGGAACATTACCATTTAGTAAAACTGAAGGAGAAAGGTTGATCAGATCAACCGCAGTCCTCATCGCTTCACCCCAAAAGGATTTAGGCAACTTTGCATGAGAGAGCATACACTTGACTCTATCATTGATAGTACGATTCATTCTCTCTACAACTCCATTATGTTGAGGAGTCTTAGAAACCGTCTTCTCAAGTTTGATCTCATGTTCTTTATAATACTCTTCAAACGAACCGCTGTATTCATCACCATTATCTGCTCGAACACATTTCAATTTCTTTTTTGTTTCTCTTTCAACACTTGCATGAAAGTGTTTGAAGATACCGAGCACCTGGTCTTTAGATTTTAAAATAAAAGCTCACACTTTCCGCGAATAATCATCAATAAAAATAACAAAGTATGATCTATCGCCTAGTGTCTTAGCATCCATAGTGCAAACATCAGTGTGAACTAAATCTAGAATATGTGATCTCCTATGAGGTCCAGAATTACGAAATGATACTCTAGCATACTTTCCAACAAAATAATGAGTACAAGTATTTAAAGTTGTACCTTTCATTGGAAGTGAGTGCTTTTTGGCTAAGACGCTTAGTCCTTTCTCGCTCAAGTGACCAAGACGTATATGGCATAAATTAAAATAAGAATCATTAGCTACATTCACCTCTTCTTTGCACAACTTTGCTTGCAACTGGTAGAGAGTAGTGAGACTATTGTCTTCTTTAGCAATAATGAGAGCCCCTTTGGTAATCTTGTATTTTTCACTACCAAAGGAAGTGCAATACCCCTCTTGATCCAATGTCTTCGCTGAAATAAGATTGAACCGCATATCTAGCGCATGCGTAACATTCTTCAACTGCAACTTGCATCCCATGTTGGTTTCAAGCCACATATCACCCATACCAATGATATCATATACACTCCTTTATCTCCCAATTTGATCTTGCCAAAATTTTCGGTAGTATAAGAAGTGAAAAATTCACACCTCGAAATGACATGACATGAGGTACCAGAGTCCATAATCCAAGTGGAATCATCACAGACAAGATTTACATAATTTTCATCATATGTGATAAGAACATCTTCATAAACAATAGCAGCAGTTTCTTTATCTCTATCTTTTCCTTTATCTTTGTTTCTTTCCCTTAATTGTTCTCTTTTCAAGAACCTACAATACCTCTTGATATGTCCCGACTTGCCACAATGGTGACAAATGAACTCCTTTCTTGGCTTGTACTTTTCTCTTGACTTGCTTCGACTCTCTGACTTGTCAGAACTGTGAGGTTTTCTACTTTGACTTCTCCGCCGTGACTCTAAAACAAGTTCTTCTGACTGGGAGGAGGCATTAATCAAACCTCACTCTCTTCTTCTGACTTCTTCATTCAACATGCTCTCTTTAACTATTGCTAACGTCAACTTTGTATTTGGAGCTGAGTTAGTCAATGTCACAACTAAAACTTCCCAACTATTAGGCAAAGAACTCAACAACAACAAAGCTTGCGATTCATCATTCAAAGTGATTTCATTATTTGTTAATTAATTCACTGTCTCCTGAAAAATACTCAAGTGCTCCGGCATTGATTTACCTTCAATATATTTCATATTGACAAGCTTCCTAATCAATAATGCTTTATTTTTCACATTCTTTCTTCCATATCTTCTCGGCATTTGTTTCGGTGTCAACATGTGGATACATGCTAAGATCAAGCCATTCTCTAATCAAAACAACTTCCTTCCAATTCAACTTCTTCCATTCAGCATCGGATTTAGTACCTTTGGATTTATTCCCTTCCACAGGATCATACAAGTTCTTGCTATATAACATATCTTCCATGAGGGTCTTCCAAATTGAATAATATTGGGAATTTAATTTGGCCATAATTGGCCCATAAGTATTTTTCTCTATTTAATCAGCACAGAGATAAACAACCAGGCTCTGATACCACTTTGTTGGAAAAATTGAGGTTCAATAAGAACCTATTTAATAGCGGAAGCACCAAAAAATAATTTTTTCACAACATGTATGATTAAATAGGTAATACCAAATATACTCCAAGCAGCAAATATAATGGAAGAAATTAAATAATAGAATTTTATCATGAAAAAACCCCCAAAAGAGGAACAAAAAATCTACAAGACCTAGTCTAGAAAAATCTTCCACTATCAAAATAATGGGTACATAATCAGTCTTCCTAGTGGCACTAGGGCATCTTAACAATCAACAAAACACATCATCAAAACTAATGGAATCAACATAAACCCTCCACAAAGTGGATATTTCAAATCAGACAAAAGAAAAGGCAATACAACTAGCAAGTTATATCCTAATGTTCATCTCTACACCAGGAATAACATACTAAAATTTCATAAGAAATGGAGCAAGTTTACCAGTTTAATCAGATTAAAATGACAATGCTCTTTTTTCCCAATTTTTTTCTTCTCTTCGACGATGAACCCTCACTCTCTCTGTTTTGTTTGGTTAAAAAATGAGAGTGTTTTTCAAAATGTTCTCTCTCTTTCACCTATGGCCTAAAAGCCACTTTCTTTTTATTTTTATTTTTTATTTTATTTTCTAAACCCTACTTAGTTAAAAACCCACCAATATCGTGGAATAAAAAATTATGGTCGTGGTATATAGAAAATAGAGGAATAAAGGAGTGGGAGAGTGAAATTTGGGAGGAGAGAGGAGTGATTGAGTGAAACGTAAAAAGATGATTTGAGAGGGAGTGATTATGATGATGGAATTTGAAATTTGAGACCTAAAAGGTGAGTAGATGGAGCCAAAGAAAATAAGGCGCGCCAATGTGATAGAGAAAAAATATATTCTACGCGTGTTCAAAGAATTAAAGGAAAAAAGGGTAAATCAGATCTTGTATATTGGTGTATGTATGCTACTATAGTTGGCAATTGGTAAATTGCATATTTCTTTGGTGAAATAGATTGGATTTTTTTATATCTTTTTTTATTGTGTATCAACTTTAATTAATATGATTTGCAAATAAAATATACATCTCATTGTTTGAATTAATTAATCAAATATCCATTAAAAAATAAAACATATAATATTATATTATCTGACAACATATAGTATTCTAACGCCAAAAATGTTGACATGGCATGTCTTGGTGCTAGTATGTATACTTCTCTCTTCTTAGAATATTTTAGAAAAGTATCATCTTTGAAATTATATGGAAGTTGACATTTAATGACTAAAATTCTACTAATTGTCAATCATTCTAATAAATTTAATATATATCTTTCTTTTATTGAGTATCAACCTTAATTGATATGATTTATAAATAAAATATATACATCTCATTATTTGAATTAATTTCTCATCAAATATCATTAAGGAATAAATCCTATAAATAATATCATTATATTATGTTATCTTATAACAGGTAGCATTCTGTTGGCAAAAATACTGACGTAGCGCATTTGGTGTTAGTATGCATACTTTTCTTTTCTCAAAATGTTTTAAAAAAGTATCTTCTTTGAATTTTTTAGAAATTGACATTTAATGGCTAAAATTTTACTAATTCTCAATCATTATAATAAATCTAATTTATATTTTTATTTTATTGTGTATTAACCTTAATTAATATGATTTGTAATTAAACTATATACATCTCACTATTTAAATTTATTAGCCTCCTCTACCACCATAATGGTCGCCACCTCATTAACCACCGTAACTCATACCATTATCACTATTATCTTCTCAATTACGACCATGTTCTTAAACAGTGGAGCCATCAGGTATAGTAGCATCAACTATCTTAGTGCATTCATGGATTATATTCTCCACCTTCTTCCTTCTTCAATATCAAGCTCGTAACAGAAGAGAGCAAGATTGAGTGAATTGAATGTTAACATGACAATGCATAAAAAAAATATAGTGCATAATTGATTTTTCTATTTTTTGGCAATGAAGACACACGAGTAAGGTTCTCGGGAAGAATAAACAAATAAAAATAAAGAATCAATAAAAAGAAGAAGTATTAGAGAAAGAAAGAGAAGTCGAGTAAAAGAAAAAAAATTAGGGCAAAAACAAATATGAAAGAATATATAAAAATAAGTATTTTTTTAAATTAATTTTCCATTTAAAATTTAAATTTTGAATTATTATAGTTTAGAGATTGAGTATATCTAAAAAATAAAAAATAACATAAAAAGAAAAAAGATGCCAAAAAAAGGACACAAAAAATTTGAAAATTCAGTAGACATAATAAATAAAGAATAAGAGACCAAGAAAAAAGAAACAAACGAAAAAGAAAAAAATATTTAAATCCATGTATGGACAACAGGATGATGTGGATTAATAGATATGTATGTATAAGATAAGCCATGACACATGATGAATGATATATATAGTTGTTCGTACCAGAGGTGATTTTACGAACTGGTGAAGTGAGAAGGTTGGAAATCTTGACTTCAGCATACACAGAATCAAGTTGGATGGGCAACTTGCAAAACACTCCGATGTTAAAGTTAGTAGTACTTTTTGGTGATATGGAACAAGTGTCTTTACCTGCTGTGTATCCTTCCTTTTATACCTACCCTTTGAGGCTGCCATTTTTCCAGCCTTTAATACTTTTATGTCGCGTTACTATTGTCAGGATTTGACAGTTTCGGCTTTAGTGATCCAACCATTATGACGTTCCCGGCATTATCTCATAACATCGGATTCTTACTTAATTGTCTGTTATGATCTTATTTGTCCAGAACAGTGCCCCCAACTCGGATTGCCAGACCTTAGCCTTTTTGTCAAGGGTATCCCAGTTTATGAAGTTGGGCCTATTTCTAAATTGGGACTCTGGAAGTTTATTAAAAAAACTGAACAGTTTCTTAATTTCTTTTGAAGTAGTTGTAATTTTCTCGTTCTACGAACCGTCAGCCCATTTTTTGATTTCTCTCTCCAACAATAAATGCAACATTAACTTGAATTTAAATAACTTTTCATTTTCACTCTACCTTCCGTTTGCTCTTTCCTCATTTTCCATCACTTCTTATTCATCTCTTTCTTCTCCCAGTGAGCGTCTTTCGCTCAGATTCCCTTTTCGACCTCACTTTCCATCGCCATCGCATTCTGCCTCATTTTCCATTGCTATCGTACTCTCCATCACGTTAGGGAGGATTACTGGTGCTTGTTAATGGAATTTTCAAAAGTCTTTGATAAAGGTTAGTGAAGCTTCTTCCTTATCTTTTCTATATTTTTACTAGGGGGATTGCCCATGTTCTATTTTTCCTCTTCTGACGTTGTCTATTCAAAGCTTTTCCTCGCATTACCTTTATATTTGTTACCTTTAATTAGGCTCAATATAGTACGGAACCACTATTTCCCCAAAATAGTTGATGATTACTATTTGCCCCCCACTCTTCGCAGTTTTCCTTGTTTTTTGACTGTTTGTGTTGTGTTTTGAGCTAGCTGTAGCTATAGGATTTGTATTTTTTTAGAAATTTTTCTTCTATTTTTGCTTCAACATAGTGGTGGTGACGTAGTGGTGGTGACGTAGTGCTCTTCGCATTCCCTGGCTGGACGACTTCGAGAATGAGACTGTCTAGACAACGAGTGCTCCGCTAACCATCGTTCAAGTTCCAATTGGTAACGATCCAACTCTTGTACCCGATGTCGCATTTCATGCATGGCGTGGTGATAGTCATCTCCAAGGCCAGAAAAATGATGAACTTCTGGTGATGGGTTTCCAGGTTAGGGGCTCTTGGATTTTCATAGCCGAGGGGAGCTTCTTCATGACTTGGTGTAACCTCAGTCTCGTGTCTGTCCTCCCGGTGTTGGCCCTTCAATTGAGTTTCTAAATTGATTGTGGACTGAATTCGATGCTCGGCCATGATTCTTAGCGAAGTAGGATTTTTCCATAGACGGCACAAAATGTTCGTACCAGAAGTGAGTTTATGAACTGGTGAGGTGAGAAGGTCAGAAATCCTAACTTTAGCATGCACAAAACCAGGCCGGATAGGGAACCTGCAAAATACTTCGATGTTAAAGTTAGTAGTGCTTTTTGGTGATATGGAACAAGTGTCTTTACCCACTGTGTATCCTTCCCTTTACACCTGCCATTTGGGGGTGCCATTTTCTCAGCCTCTAATGCTTTTATGTCACGTTACTATTGTCAGAATTTGACGGTTTCAGCTTTAGTGGTACAACCGTTATGACGTTTCTGGCATTATCTCGTAACATCAAATTCTTACTTAATTGTTAGTCTGTTAGGATCTTATTTGTCCAGAACAATAACATATACAATTACACCATTCTTTAAGAGGTTGACTGGTGTGCGAAATCGTGATCATTCCATTCCTTGGTAACGGCGATAAAAACTCAATACGCACGTTCATGATCTTATATCTATTTCACAACTTCGTACAACTAACCAGCAAGTGCACTGGGTCGTCCAAGTAATAAACCTTACGTGAGTAAGGGTCGATCCCACAGAGATTGTCGGCTTGAAGCAAGCTATGGTCACCTTGTAAATCTCAGTCAAGCGGATTAAATTGTATTAAGAAATTATAGTGGATGAAAATAAATAAAATATAAAATAGGATAGTGGTACTTATGTAATTCATTGGTGAGAATTTCAGATAAGCGTATAGAGATGCTTTCGTTCCTCTGATCTCTGCTTTTCTATTGCCTTCATCCAATCAATCCTACTCCTTTCCATGGCAAGCTTTATGTAGAGCATCACCGTTATCAATGGCTACATCCCATCCTCCTGTGAAAATGGTCCAATGCGCTGTCACTGCATGGCTAATCATCTGTCGGTTCTCGATCATACTGGAATAGGATTTACTATCCTTTTGCGTCTGTCACTACGCCCAGCACTCGCAAGTTTGAAGCTCGTCACAGCCATCCCTTCCCAGATCCTACTCAGAATACCACAGACAATGTTTAGACTTTTCGGATCTCAGGAATGGCCATCCATGGGTTCTAACTTATACCACGAAGACACTAATAACTCGGACTCGGTCCCCTTTATTAGATATCCAAGAGATATCCATTCAATCTAAGGTAGAACGGAAGTGGTTGTCAGACACGCGTTCATAAGTTGAGAATGATGATGACTGTCATGATCATCACATCCATCATATTGAAGTGCGAATGAATATCTTAGAAGCGGAATAAGTTGAATTGAATAGAAAAACAGTAGTACTTTGCATTAATCCTTGAGGAACAGCAGAGCTCCACACCTTAATCTATGGTGTGTAGAAACTCTACCGTTGAAAATACATAAGTGATGAAGGTCCAGGCATGGCCGAGAGGCCAGCCCCCAAAACGTGATCAAAGGATCAAGAGATAATCCAAAGATGTAAATACAATAGTAAAAAGTCCTATGTATACTAGACTAGCTACTAGGGTTTACAGAAGTAAGTAATTGATGCAGAAATCTACTTCCGGGGCCCACTTGGTGTGTGCTTGGGCTGAGCATGAAGCTTTTACGTGGAGAGGTCATTCTTGGAGTTGAACGCCAGTTTGTAACGTGTTTCTGGCGTTGAACTCCACTTTGCAACTTGTTTCTGGCGCTGAACGCTAGACTGCAACATGGAACTGGCATTCAACGCCAATTTGCGTCATCTAAACTTGGGCAAAGTATGGACTATTATATATTGCTGAAAAGCCCTGGATGTCTAATTTCCAAAGCAATTGGAAGCACGCCATTTGAAGTTCTGTAGCTCCAGAAAATCCATTTTGAGTGCAGGGAGGTCAGAATCCAACAGCATCTGCAGTCCTTCTTCAACCTCTGAATCTGATTTTTGCTCAGGTCCCTCAATTTCAACTAGAAAGTACCTAAAATCACAGAAAAACACATAAACTCATAGTAAAATCCAGAAATGTGATTTTTAATTAAAAACTAAAAAATATAATGAAAACTAATTAAATCATACTAAAAACATACTAAAAACAATGTCAAAAAGCGTATAAATTATCCGCTCATCACAACACCAAACTTACATTGTTGCTTGTCCCCAAGCAACTGAAAATCAAATAGGATAGAAAGAAGAGAATATACTATAAATTCCAAAATATCAATGAAACATAGCTCCAATCAGATGAGCGGGACTTGTAGCTTTTTGCCTCTTGAATAGTTTTGGCATCTCGCTTTATCCATTGAAGTTCAGAATAATTGGCATCTATAGGAACTTAGAATTCAGATAGTGTTATTGATTCTCCTAGTTTAGTATGTTGATTCTTGAACACAGCTACTTTATGAGTCTTGGCCGTGGCCCTAAGCACTTTGTTTTCCAGTATTACCACCGGATACATAAATGCCACAGACACATAACTGGGTGAACCTTTTCAGATTGTGACTCAGCTCTGCTAAAGTCCCCAATTAGAGGTGTCCAGGGTTTTTAAGCACACTCTTCTTTTGCTT
Organism: Arachis ipaensis; assembly: GCF_000816755.2. NCBI lineage: Eukaryota > Viridiplantae > Streptophyta > Magnoliopsida > Fabales > Fabaceae > Arachis > Arachis ipaensis. The sequence goes on from NC_029793.2 coordinate 89,191,141, forward strand.
TGGACCTTGACTTTAACCGCTCAGTCTCAAGTTTTCACTTGACACCTTCACGCCACAAGCACATGGTTAGGGACAGCTTGGTTTAGCCGCTTAGGCCAGGATTTTATTTCTTTAGGCCCTCCTATCCACTGATGCTCAAAGCCTTGGGATCCTTTTTATTACCCTTGCCTTTTGGTTTTAAGGGCTATTGGCTTTTTGCTCTTTCCTTTTGGTTTTAAGAGCTTTTGGCTTTTTCTGTTTGCTTTTTCTTTTTCTTTCTATTTTTCTTCGCCATTTTTCTTTTTTTTTTTTTGCAAGCTTTTTGTATTCACTGCTTTTTCTTGCTTCAAGAATCATTTTTATGATTTTTCAGATTATCAAATAACATTTCTTCTTGTCATCATTCTTTCAAGAGCCAACATATTTAACATTCTTAAACAACAACTTCAAAAGACATATGCACTGTTCAAGCATTCATTCAGAAAACAAAAAGTATTGTCACCACATCAAAATAATTAAACTAGTTTCAAAGATGAATTCGAAACCATGTACTTCTTGTTCTTTTGTAATTAAAACATTTTTAATTTAAGAGAGGTGATGGATTCATAGGACATTCATAACTTTAAGGCATAGACACTTAAATACTAGTGATCATGAAGACAAAAACATAAACAAACATAAAGCATAAAAATCGAAAAACAGGAAAATAAATAAACAAGGAGATTAAGGAATGAGTCCACCTTAGTGAGGGTGGCGTCTTCCTCTTCTTGAAGAACCAGTGGTGCTTTTGAGCTCCTCTATGTCTCTTCCTTGTCTTTCTTGCTCCTCCCTCGTAGCTCTTTGATCTTTTTTAATTTCATGGAGGATGACGGAGTGCTCTTGATGTTCCACCCTTAATTGTCCCATGTTAGAACTTAATTCACCTAGAGAAGTGTTGATTTGTTCCCAATAGTTTTGTGGGAGAAAGTGCATCCCTTGAGGCATCTCAGGGATTTCATGGTGAGGAATCTCCTCATGCTCATGTTGAGGTCCATGCTCTCTTGTTTTCTCCATCCTTTTCTTAGTGATGGGCTTGTCCTCTTCAATGAGGATGTCTCCCTCTATGTCAATCCCAGCCGAATTGCAGAGGTGGCAAATGAGGTGAGGAAAGGCTAACCTTGCCAAGTTGGAGGACTTGTCAGCCACCTTGTAGAGTTCTTGAGGTATAATCTCATGAACCTCCACTTCCTCCCCAATCATGATGCTATGGATCATGATGGCCCGGTCTATAGTAACTTCAGACCAGTTGCTAGTAGGAATGATTGAGCGTTGAATGAACTCCAACCATCCTCTAGCTACTGATTTGAGGTCAAGCCTTCTTAGTTGAACCGGCTTGCCTTTTGAGTCAATTTTCCATTGAGCTCCTTCCACACATATGTCCATGAGGACTTGGTCCAACCTTTGATCAAAGTTGACTCTTCTAGTGTAGGGGCATGCGTTCTCTTCCATCATTGGCAAGTTGAACGCCAGCCTCACATTCTCCAGACTGAAATCTAAGTATTTCTCCTGAACCATGGTGAGCCAATTCTTTGGGTTCGGGTTCACACTTTGATCATGGTTCCTAGTAACCCATGCGTTTGCATAGAACTCTTGAACTATTAAGATCCCGACTTGTTGAATGGGGTTGGTTAGAACTTCCCAACCTCTTCTTTGGATTTCAAGTCGGATCTCCGGATACTCATTCTTTTTGAGTTTGAAAGGAACCTCCGGGATCACTTTCTTCTTGGTCACAACTTCATAGAAGTGGTCTTGATGAACCTTAGAGATGAATCTCTCCATCTCCCATGACTCAGAGGTGGAAGCAATTGCCTTCCCTTTCCTCTTTCTAGAGGTTTCTCTGGCCTTAGGTGCCATAAATGGTTATGGAAAAATAAAAAGCAATGCTTTTACCACACCAAACTTAAAATGGTTGCTCGTCCTCGAGCAAAAGAAAAGAGAAAGAAGTATAAGAAGAAGAGAATGGAAGAGATGGGGGGAGAAGTGGTTTCGGCCAAGTGGAAGAAGAGATGGTTGTGTTGTGTGAAAATGAAGAAGGAATGAGGGGTTTGTATAGGAGTGGGGAGGGGTTAGGGTTCGGTCATTTAGGTTTGGGTTTGGGAGGGAAATTATTTTGAATTTAAAGGTAGGTGGGGGTTTTGGGGAAGAGAGGATGGATGTGAGTGGTGAAGAGGTGATGGAAAAGAGTGATTGAGTTGATTGGTGAGGGGTATTTGGGGAAAAGTGATATGAAAAGGTGTGAAGAGGAGAGAAGAAAGGTAAATGGGGATCCTGTAGGGTCCACAGATCCTGAGGGAATCCTGTGGGGTCCACAGATCCTGAGGTGTTTGAAGATTTCTCATCCCTTCACCTTTGAGGCGTGTAAAACGCCCTATATATGCAGTCCTGGCGTTTAACGCCAGACTGCAACATGTTTCTGGCGTTAAACGCCACTTCCATGCTTGTTTTGGGCGTTCAACGCCAGTCTGCAGCATGTTTCTGGCGTTGAACGCCAGTATGGTGCATGTTTCTGGCGTTAAACGCCAGTCTGATGCTTATTTCTGGCGTTTAACGCCAGCTTTCCTCTGGGTGTAATCCTGGCATTTAAACACCAGACGGCTGCTTGTTTCTGGCGTTTAACGCCAGTTTCATGCTCTGTTCTGGCGTTAAACACCAGCCAGATGCTCCTTACTGGCGTTTAAACGCCAGTATGCCCTTCCTCCAGGGTGTTCTATTTTCAATGCTGTTTTTCATTCTGTTTTTGATATTTTAGTAGTTTTTGTGACTCCACATGATCATCAACCTAATAAAACATGAAATAACAAAGAGAAAATAAAATAAAAATGATTAAATAACATTGGGTTGCCTCCCAACAAGCGCTTCTTTAATGTCAATAGCTTGACATTGGGCTCTCATGGAGCCACACAGGTGATCAGGTCAATTTTATAGACTCCCAACACCAAACTTAGAGTTTGGATATGGGAGTTCAACACCAAACTTAGAGTTTGGTTGAGGCCTCCCAACACCAAACTTAGAGTTTGACTATGGGGGCTTTAGTTGACTCTGCAGTGAGAGAAGCTTTTCATGCTTCCTCTCCATGGTTACAGAAGGAGATCCTTAAGTTTTAAAGATAAGGGAGTCCTCATTCAGTTGAAGGATCAATTCTCCTCTGTCCACATCAATCATAGCTCTTGCTGTGGCTAGGAAGGGTCTTCCAAGAATGATGGATTCATCCTCATCCTTCCCAGTATCCAGGATTATGAAATCAGCA
>NC_029793.2:89194478-89208294 GCF_000816755.2 Arachis ipaensis
GGCAACTTGCTCTTCAGTAACATCTTCATTCTCTTCAGAAGAAGAATACTCATCAAAGCTCATGAATGGCATAAGGAGGTTCAATGGAATCTCTATGGTCTCTAGATGAGCCCCAGACTCCTTTGGTTCCTCAGAGGGAAACTCCTTATTGATCTCTAGACGTCCCAGGAGGTCTTCCTCACTGGGATTCACGTCCTCCTCCTCTTTTGTGGTTTTGGCCATGATGGTCATTTCAATGGCCTTGCACTCTCCTTTTGGATTTTCTTCTGTATTACTTGGGAGAGTACTAGGAGGAGTTTCAGTGATTTTCTTACTCAGCTGGCCCACTTGTGCCTCCAAATTTCTAATGGAGGACCTTGTTTCGTTCATGAAACTCACAGTGGCCTTAGATAGATCAGAGACTAAATTTGCTAAGCTAGATGGATTCTGCTCAGAATTCTCTGTCTGTTGCTGAGTGGATGATGGAAAAGGTTTACTATTGTTAAACATGTTTCTTCCACCATTAGTAAAGCCTTGTTGAGGCTTTTGTTGATCCTTCCATGACAGATTTGGGTGATTTATCCATGAGGGATTATAGGTGTTTCCATAGGGTTCACCCATGTAATTCACCTCTGCTATTGCAGGGTTCTCAAGATCATAAGCTTCTTCCTCAGAAGATGCCTCTTGAGTACTGTTGGATGTAGCTTGCATTCCATTCAGACTCTAAGAAATCATATTGACTTGCTGAGTCAATATTTTGTTCTGAGCCAATATGGCATTCAGAGTATTAATTTCAAGAACTCCCTTCTTCTGAGGCGTCCCATTACTCACAGGATTCCTCTCAGAAGTGTAAATGAACTGGTTATTAGCAACCATGTCAATGAGTTCTTGAGTTTCTGCAGGCGTTTTCTTTAGGTGAATGGATCCACCTGTAGAAGTATCCAATGACATCTTAGCTAATTCAGACAAACCATCATAGAATATATCCAGGATGGTCCATTCTGAAAGCATGTCAGAAGGACACTTTTTGGTCAGTTGCTTATATCTCTCCCAAGCTTCATAGAGGGATTCACCTTCTTTTTGTCTGAAGGTTTGAACATCCACTCTAAGCTTACTCAGCTTTTGAGGAGGGAAGAACTTGGCTAAGAAAGCCGTGACCAGCTTATCCCAAGAGTTCAGGCTATCTTTGGGTTGAGAGTCCAACCACACTCTAGCTCTGTCTTTTACAGCAAACGGGAAAAGCATAAGCCTGTAGACCTCGGGATTAACCCCATTGGTCTTAACAGTATCACATATCTGCAAGAATTTAGTTAAGAACTGAAAAAGATCTTCAGATGGAAGTCCATGAAACTTGCAGTTCTGCTGCATCAGATAAACTAATTGAGGTTTCAGCTCAAAATTGTTTGCTCCAATGGCAGGAATGGAGATGCTTCTTCCATGTAAATTGGAATTAGATGCAGTAAAGTCACCAAGCATCCTCCTTGCATTATTATTATTTTCGGCTGCCATCTCCTCTTCCTGTTTGAAAATTCCTGTAAGGTTGTCTCTGAATTATTGTATTTTAGCTTCTCCTAGTTTCCTTTTCAGAGTCCTTTCAGGCTCAGGATCTGCTTCAACAAGAATATTCTTGTCCTCGCTCCTGCTCATATGAAATAAAAGAAAACAGAAAATAATAGAGATATTCTTTGCCTCAGTAGAGAGAGGTTCCTTTGTGTGAGTAGAAGAAGAAAAGAATGTAATGTAAGGAAGGAAAAAGGGAAAACTCGAACACAGAGAGGGAGGTGGTGTTCGAATTTTTTGGATGGAAGAGAGGTGTTAGTAGATGAATAAATAAATAGAAGGAGATGAGAGAGAGAATTTCGAAATTTAATTAAAATAAAAATTAAAATTGAAAGTTAGATTTCGAAAATTAAAGTTGAAATTAAATTAAAATTAAAACAATTAGTTAATTAAAAAGGAATTTTGAAAAAGAAGAGAGGGAATTTTCGAAATTAAGAGAGAGAGGATTAGTTAGGTGGTTTTGAAAAAGATATGATTGAAACAAAAAGATAAGATTGATTGAAAAAGATTTGAAAATCAATTTTTTAAAAAAGATAAGAGGTTAGGAAAGAAGTTGAAATTGAGTTTGAAAAAGATATGATTGAAATTTTAATTTGAAAAAAGATTTGAAAAGAAAATTAAAAAGATTTGATTTTGAAAACTAAAGTTGATTACTTGACTAACAAGAAACTAAAAAGATATGATTCTAGAGTTTAAAGGTTGAATCTTTCTTATTAGGCAAGTAACAAACTAAAATTTTTTTTGAATCAATCATATTAATTTTTAGCATTAATTTTGAAAATATGAAATAAAAATAAGAAAAAGATTTTGAAAATAAATTTTAAAAATTTCGAAATTATGAAAGAAAAATGAAAAAGATTTAATTTTTGAAAAAGATTTGAAAAAGATAGAATTTTTAAATTGAAAATTTGATTTGACTCATAAGAAATAATAAGATTTTAAAAATTTTTGAAAAAGTGAATTCAAATTTTCGAATTTGATGAGAAGAAAAAGGGAAAGATATTTTTTTTTATTTTTTGAATTTTTAATGATGAAAGAGAAAAACAACAAAAAGACTCAAAACATGAAGATTATGAATCAAAACACATGATGCATGCAAGAACACTTTGAATGTCAAGATGAACACCAAGAACACTTTGAAGATCAAGATGAACATCAAGACTTATTTTTGAAAATTTTCAAGAAAAGAAAAACATGCAAGACACCAAACTTAGAAATTTTTAAACTTTAGACACTAATGATTCAAGAATGCATATGAAAAACAAGAAAAGACACAAAACATTAAATTTTAAAGATCAAACAAGAAGACATACCAAGAACAACTTGAAGATCATGAAGAATGCAATGCATGAATTTTCGAACATGCAAGAAAAATAACAACATGCAATTTGACACCAAACTTAAAAATTGACACTAGACTCAAACAAGAAACATAAAATTTTTGGTTTTTATGATTTTATTAATTTTTTTGGATTTTTCGAAAATTAATTTGAAAAAGAAAAATAAGGATTTCAAAATTTTTAATAGGAACTCTAGGAATCTTGCAATATTAGTCTAAAGCTCCAGTCCAGGAATTAGACATGGCTCACTAGCCAGCCAAGCTTTCAGTGAAAGCTCCGGTCTAAAACACTAGACATGGCCAATGGCCAGCCAAGCTTCAGTAGGACATTACATGCATTGAAGTGATTAGTTGAAGTCTCAGTCCAAAAGAATTTAGACATGGCTTTACAGCCAGCCAGGATTCAACAAATCATCATGAAACACTAGAATTCATTCTTAAAAATTCTGAAGAAAAATATATTTTTGAAAATAAATTTTTTTTTGTATTTTTCGCAAATCAGAAATAAAAAGCTTAAAATTAAAATAAGATTACCTAATCTGAGCAACAAGATGAACCGTCAGTTGTCCAAACTCGAACAATCCCCGGCAACAGCGCCAAAAACTTGGTGTGCGAAATCGTGATCATTACATTCCTTGGTAACGGCGCTAAAAACTCAATACGCACGTTCATGATCTTATATCTGTTTCACAACTTCGTACAACTAACCAGCAAGTGCATTGGGTCATCCAAGTAATAAACCTTACGTGAGTAAGGGTCGATCCCACGGAGATTGTCGGCTTGAAGCAAGCTATGGTCACCTTGTAAATCTCAGTCAGGCGGATTAAATTGTATTAAGAAATTATAGTGGATGAAAATAAATAAAATATAAAATAGGATAGTGGTACTTATGTAATTCATTGGTGAGAATTTCAGATAAGCGTATAGAGATGCTTTCGTTCCTCTGATCTCTGCTTTCCTGCTGTCTTCATCCAATCAATCCTACTCCTTTCCACGGCAAGCTTTATGTAGGGCATCACCGTTGTCAATGACTACATCCTATCCTCCTGTGAAAATGGTCCAATGCACTGTCACTGCATGGCTAATCATCTGTCGGTTCTCGATCATACTGGAATAGGATTTACTATCCTTTTGCGTCTGTCACTACGCCCAGCACTCGCGAGTTTGAAGCTCGTCACAGCCATCCCTTCCCAAATCCTACTCGGAATACCACATACAAGGTTTAGACTTTCCGGATCTCAGGAATGGCCATCCATGGGTTCTAACTTATACCACGAAGACACTAATAACTCGGACTCGGTCCCCTGTATTAGATATCCAAGAGATATTCATTCAATCTAAGGTAGAACGGAAGTGGTTGTCAGGCACGCGTTCATAAGTTGAGAATGATGATGACTGTCACGATCATCACATCCATCATATTGAAGTGCGAATGAATATCTTAGAAGCGGAATAAGTTGAATTGAATAGAAAAACAGTAGTACTTTGCATTAATCCTTGAGGAACAGCAGAGCTCCACACCTTAATCTATAGTGTGTAGAAACTCTACCGTTGAAAATACATAAGTGATGAAGGACCAGGCATGGCCGAGAGGCCAGCCCCCAAAACATGATCAAAGGATCAAGAGATAATCCAAAGATGTAAATACAATAGTAAAAAGTCCTATTTATACTAGACTAGCTACTAGGGTTTACAAAAGTAAGTAATTGATGCAGAAATTCACTTCCGGGGCCCACTTGGTGTGTGCTTGGGCTGAGCATGAAGCTTTCACGTGAAGAGGTCATTCTTGGAGTTGAACGCCAGTTTGTAACGTGTTTCTGGCGTTGAACTCCACTTTGCAACTTGTTTCTGGCGCTGAACGCCAGACTGCAACATGGAACTGGCGTTCAACGCCAGTTTGCATCGTCTAAACTCGAGCAAAGTATAAACTATTATATATTGTTGGAAATCCTTGGATGTCTACTTTCCAACGCAATTGGAAGCGCACCATTTGGAGTTCTATAGCTCCAGAAAATCCACTTTGAGTGCAGGGAGGTCAGAATCCAACAACATCTGCAGTCCTTCTTCAACCTCTGAATCTGATTTTTGCTCAGGTCCCTCAATTTCAGCCAGAAAGTACCTGAAATCACAGAAAAATACACAAACTCATAGTAAAGTCCAGAAATATAATTTTTAATTAAAAACTAAAAAATATAATGAAAACTAATTAAATCATACTAAAAACATACTAAAAACAATGCCAAAAAGCGTATAAATTATCCGCTCATCATTGACACACTCAAATTTCACTATGTAGCAAACCTTCCACTAAACGAATAATATTAGATATTAGATTAGATAATAAAGATACTAAAAGAAATAGTGTCTAATTTTTTTTAAATACTTTTTATTATATGTAATTCATAAAAAAATGCTATTTTCAACTCTTGATGAAATTATTTATTGTGAAAAACTTTAAAGCTGGACCTTAAAAGATCAGAGGAGGATATTCTAATTTAGTGGCATATATTAGCGCCATATAAAAAGTTTGTAAATTTATAAAATTTGACTTTGAAATTATATTAATTACAAAAGAGTCTATTGTGTTAACTAAATGATTGAATAAATGTTAGTTGAAGATCAATTATACTCTTTTGATTAATTTTTTAAAAAGATTAAAGAAGCTTTCCCAATATTATGAAAAAAATAGTATTTTGGGTTAGTATTAAAAGACAAAAATGTCTTTATTTTTTTAAATTTGTTTAACTGTATTACAAATTAAAATATTTGTTTATTAGTATTAAGTTTAAAAATACCAAAATAAATCTTTATGTAATAATTTTAAAATTATTATAATACCTTTATAGGTGAAGAATTTACTGTAGCATTGGTTTCTTGAAAGTAAGTAACACAAAAACGGAATAGAGAATAGCAAAAAAAGCCTAAAGAATGAATGATAATTCTGTATTACTGAAGAGTGAAGATAATATTACCCTACACATAATGTCCAGCACTATATATATAGCTACACTATAGAAGTAGAAAAGGAAATAAGATCTACTAACAGAAACTAACAAATTCTGATCTCAATACCAAAATTGACCATAACACTAACTAACTAACCAACCAAGTGCACTAGCTAATTGAGTGTTATCATTAATAGCCCCCTTCAAACTGATAGTTGGTCTATGAACAACTCTCAGTTTGCACCTGAACTTGGTAAAAGAGGTTTCAGATAGAGGCTTTGTTAAGACATCCGTAACCTGGTCATTTCCTGGAATATGAACAACATGCAGCTGTCTCTGCCTAATCAAGTCCCAAATAAATTGTATATCAATTTGGAAATGCTTGGTCTTTCCATGAAGAACAGGATTTGCAGTTAGAAGAACCGTACTGAGATTATCACATAACACTATAGGAGATGTTGCTAATCAATCCGCAACTCAGCCAACAAATTTTTTAACCAAACAATTTCAGCTCCACAATCAGCTAGACTCCTAAACTCTGCTTTAGTGGAAGATTTACTAATTGTACTTTGTTTCCTACAAGTCCATGATAGAATATTAGTACCCAAAAAAACACAGAAGCCAGAAACAGACCTTCGATCCTCAAGATCCGATGCCCAGTCAACATCAGAGAAACCATAGAGCCTGAAATCTTGGCATTTATGAAAAACCAGGCCCTAATCCTTTATATCATGCAAATACTGAAGGATTCGTTTCACTACTTTCCAATGAGCCAGTTTAGGAGCATGCATATACTGGCTCACTTTACAAATAGCAAATGACAAGTCAGGTCTAGTAATAATGGCATAGTGAAGAGATCCAACCACAGAGCTATACAGCATGGGATCCTCAAAATCCTCAGAACCATTGCTTGTGAGCTGCAAAGAGGACAACATGGGGATTGGCATAGGACTAGCACACTGCATTTCCACTTTTGAAAGAAGATCAGTAACATACTTAGTTTGAGACAAATACAATTTATCTACAGTTCTCACCACTTTTATGCCTAAAAAATAGTTTAAATTCCCTAAATCCTTCAAAGAAAATATGTTGTGCAGTCTCTTAATCATATAATCAATTTCAATAGCATCATTTCCAATGATAATGATATCATCAACATAACAAAGAATATAAATAACAAAATTAAAGGTGGGGTGGATAAATAATGACATATCAAACTTTGAATTAGAAAAACTAAAGGTTTGTAGAGTGGTACTCAATTTTAAAAATTACTCCCTTGGAGCTTGTTTAAGGCCATAAAGAGATTTATTAAGTCTACAAACCTTGGATTCAACATCTATTTCAAAATCCAAGGGTTGTGTCATATAGATTTCTTGATGCAAGTCTCTATTGAGAAAAGCATTATTGAAATCAAATTGTCGTATTACCCAATCTCTAGATAACGCAATGCTAAGAACTGACTAATAGTGGCTGGCCTAATCACTAGACTAAATACTTGTTCAAAATCAAAACCTTCACTTTGATAAAAACCTTGGGCCACCAAACGTGCTATATACTTCTGAATCTGTCCATTTGGCATTCTTTTAACAGCAAACACCCAACGACAGCCTATAACTTTAGCATCCCTTGGTGGAGATACAAGTGTCTATGTATTGGTTCGAATCAATTCTTGATATTCATCTTGCATCGCTTGAAACCAATGAAGAATACTCAAGGCAGATTTGGCATTCTGAGGCAATACTGCATCAATGACTTGAGATTTCAGGCAAGAAAAATTTGCTTTAGGTTGATGAATACCTACCTTGGATCGGGTGACCATGTGATGAGTATTTTTGGGGGGAGGGTCAAGCTGTACAGTTGGTAAGCATATTTCTATGCCTGATATGGGAATAGGTTGTGAGGGAACAATTGGTGAAATGGACACTGTAATACCCTACCACACAGAACTTTACACGTAAGATATAAAATAGAGGTGGTGAGGCGCTATAACCTCTAAAATTAAAAATATATATATATACAACAAGGATAATATATCTAAGAGCCTTGAAAGAAAATGGGTACGACGAAAATAAAATCGAAGGTACAACGCTCACGAGAAACGGAAAGATAGAAAGCTTATACAGAAAATCAAAAGACAGATATATAAAAGTAGAGTTCCAAATGATAGTTATATAATCAAGATCTAGACTCGACCTGTGATATATATATACCCCAAAAATAAACCAACAAATAAATATAAATCATGTTTCTCCAAGTCAACCTCTAAGAGGGTCAAAACATATTATATACAAGATGGAGAATATATACACATATATAAACATAAACCAAATACAAACACCAAGTCCCAAGATAGTTCTTCGCTCCCAAGAGTCTGCATAATGCTTAGTACAGTATCTCGCATCCCGCATCCGAAAACAATAACATATGTATGGAATGAGAACCGGAGGTTCTCAGCATGGTAAACGTGCCCACATAGTTAATATAAAAATTCCTAGGAAAGCCAGAGGCAATCCTAGAACTCCGACATTCAGATATAAACTTAAAGGAATAAACTAAACCATAAATTTGGTAAAACTCTCTAAGGTATCCAAGTCTCAATCTAACTCTAATTCTACAATTCACTTTCTGTCTCATTAAACTCTAATACTACAATTCACTCTCTATCTCTTCCAATCTGATTGTGATCAATCCTTCACTTTCCATTTCCTCCTTTCCTCCAAAACTCCAGTGCACAGACAAGCAATACAGACAAAGCAACAACAAGTAGGATACAGATACCACAGATAGCAAATATAGCAGGTAAGCATAATAATTACATAGGCAAGCCCAATTAATGCATAATCAAACAAAACACATATATGCATATGATGTATGCCTGCCCTATGGATGATGAGTCTCATCTATCAGTTATATAGCCAACCCGACATGTCCTGGTAGTTAACCATTGGACAGAACACCAAACACGGAGCAAGTAGGACAACGCTGCAACCCTTGCATTTTACCCGCATATCTGGTGAACGAAATTGTGATCCCTGGTAATGGCTCCAAAAACGGATGCACAGAAAAAACATACTAAAAACAATGCCAAAAAGTGTATAAATTATCCGCTCATCACAACACTAAACTTAAATTGTTGCTTGTCCCCAAGCAACTGAAAATCAAATAGGATAAAAAGAAGAGAATATACTAAAAATTCCAAACTATCAATGAAACATAGCTCCAATCAGATGAGCGGGACTTGTAGCTTTTTTCCTCTTGAATTGTTTTGGCATCTCACTTTATCCATTGAGGTTTAGAATAATTGGCATCTATAGGAACTCAGAGTTCAGATAGTGTTATTGATTTTCCTAGTTCAGTATGATGATTCTTGAACACAGCTACTTTATGAGTCTTGGCCGTGGCCCTAAGCACTTTGTTTTCCAGTATTACCACCGGATACATAAATGCCACAGACACATAACTGGGTGAACCTTTTCAGATTGTGACTCAGCTTTGCTAAAGTCCCCACTTAGAGGTGTCCAGGGTTCTTAAGCACACTCTTCTTTTGCTTTGGACCTTGACTTTAACTGTTCAGTCTCAAGTTTTCACTTGACACCTTCACGCCACAAGCACATGGTTAGGGACAGCTTGGTTTAGCCGCTTAGGCCAGGATTTTATTCCTTTAAGCCCTCCTATCCACTGATGCTCAAAGCCTTGGGATCCTTTTTATTTACCCTTGCCTTTTGATTTTAAGGGTTATTGGCTTTTTTCTCTTGCCTTTTGGTTTCAAGAGCTTTGGCTTTTTCTGCTTGCTTTTTCTTTTTCTTTCTCTATATTTTTTTTTGCCATTATTTTTTTTCTGCAAGCTTTGTTCTTTGCTGCTTTTTCTTGCTTCAAGAATCATTTTTATGATTTTTCAGATTATCAAATAACATGTCTCCTTGTCATCATTCTTTCAAGAGCCAACATATTTAACATTCTTAAACAACAACTTCAAAAGACATATGCACTGTTCAAGCATTCATTCAGAAAACAAGAAGCATTGTCACCACATCAATATAATTAAACTAAGTTCAAGGATAAATTCGAAACTCATGTACTTCTTGTTCTTTTGAATTAAAACATTTTTCATTTAAGAGAGGTGATGGATTCATAGGACATTCATAACTTTAAGACATAGTTAATAAATACTCATGATCATGTAATAAGACACTAACATAGATAAGCACTTAACATAAAGAAAACGAAAAACAGAGAATGTAAGAACAAGGAATGAGTCCACCTTAGTGATGGTGGCGTTTCCTTCTTGAGGAACCAATGATGTCCTTGAGCTCTTCTATGTCTCTTCCTTGTCTTTGTTGCTCCTCCCTCATTGCTCTTTGATCTTCTCTAATTTCATGAAGGATGATGGAGTGCTCTTGATGTTCCACCCTTAATTGTCCCATGTTGGAACTTAATTCTCCTAGGGAGGTGTTGATTTACTCCCAATAGTTTTGTGGAGGAAAATGCATTTGAGGCATCTCCGGGATCTCATGGTGCTGAGCTTCATGCGTCTCTTGAGCTCCATGAATGCGCTCTCTTGTTTGCTCCATCCTTTTCTTAGTGATGGGCTTCTCTTCCTCAATGGGAATGTCTCCTTCTATGTCAATCCCAGCCGAATTGCATAGATGGCAAATGAGGTGAGGAAAAGCTAACCTTGCCATAGTGGAGGACTTGTCAGCCACCTTGTAGAGTTCTTGAGGTATAATCTCATGAACCTCCACCTCTTCTCCAATCATGATGCTATGAATCATGATGGCCCAGTCTATAGTAACTTCAGACCGGTTGCTAGTGGGAATGATTGAGCGTTGAATGAACTCTAACCATCCTCTAGCTACAGGCTTAAGGTCCAGTCTTCTCAGTTGAACCGGTTTCCCTTTTGAGTCAATCTTCCATTGAGCTCCTTCCACACATATGTCCATGAGGACTTGGTCCAACCTTTGATCAAAGTTGACTCTCCTTGTGTAGGGGTGTGCGTTCTCTTCCATCATTGGCAAGTTGAACGCCAAGCTTACATTTTCCGGACTAAAATCTAAGTAATTCCCCCGAACCATGGTGAGATAATTCTTTGGGTTCGGGTTCTTACTTTGATCATGGTTCCTTGTGATCCATGCATTAGCATAGAACTCTTGAACCATTAGAATTTCGACTTGTTGGATGGGATTTGTTAGAACTTCCCAACCTCTTCTATAGATCTCATGTTGGATCTCTGGATACTCATTTCTCTTGAGTTTGAAAGGGACCTCGGGGATCACCTTCTTCTTGGCCACAATATCATAGAAATGGTCTTGATGAGCTTTGGAGATGAATCTTTCCATCTCCCATGACTCAGAGGTGGAAGCTTTTGTCTTCCCTTTCCCTTTTCTAGAGGATTCTCCGGTCTTGGGTGCCATCAATGGTAATGGAAAAACAAAAAGCTTATGCTTTTACCACACCAAACTTAGAATATTGCTCACCCTCGAGCAAGAGAAGAAAGAATAGATGAAGATGAAGAAGAAAATATGGAGGAGAGAAGGGAGGGGTGTATTCGGCCAAGAAGAGAAGAGAGGATTGTGTTGTGTGAAAATGAGGAAGAATGGAGGGCTATATATAGGGAAGGGAGGGGGGTTAAGGTTCGGCCATAAGGGTGGGTTTGGGTGGGAAATTGATTTTGAATTTTGAAGGTAGGTGGAGTTTATGAGGTAGGTTTATGGGGAAGAGTGGATGGATGTGAGTGGTGAAGTGGTGATAGGGAACAGAGATTGAGGTGATTGGTGAAGAGTTTTGGGGAAGAGTGTTTATTAGGAAGAGAAGATGAACATTGAGAAGAGGGAAGAGAGTGAGGGGTGGTAGGTGGGGATCCTGTGGGGTCCACAGATGCTGAGATGATCCTGTGGGGTCCACAGATCCTGAGGTGTCAAGGAATTGCATCCCTGCACCAATCAGGCATATAAAATGCCTTTGCATGCAATTCTGGCGTTTAAACGCCGAATTGATGCTTGTTTCTGGCGTTCAGCGCCAGCTCTTCTTCACTGTGCATTTCTAGCGTCTGAACGCCAGGATGCTGCTTGTTTCTGGCGTTCAATGCCAGAAACATGCTCTGTTCTGGTGTTGAACGCCAGACAGATGCTCCTTACTGGTGTTTAAACGCCAGTGAGATCCTCCTCTAGGGTGTGATTTTTCTTCTGTTGTTTTTGATTCTGTTTTCAATTTTTATATTTATTTTGTGACTCCACATGATCATGAACCTAATAAAACATGAAATAACAATAAAAATAAACTAAAATTAGATAAATAAAAATTGGGTTGCCTCCCAACAAGCGCTTCTTTAATGTCAATAGCTTGACAGTGGGCTCTCATGGAGCCTCACAGATATTCAGAGCATTGTTGAGACTCCCCAACACCAAACTTAGAGTTTGGTTGTGGCCTCCCAACACCAAACTTAGAGTTTGACTGTGGGGGCTCTGGTTGACTCTGTTTTGAGAGAAGCTTACTGTGCCTCTTTTCCATGTTTACAGAAGGATGTCCTTAAGTTTTAAACTCAAGGGAGTCCTCATTCAATTGAAGGACTAATTCGCCTCTGTCAACATCAATCACAACTCTTGCTGTGGCTAGGAAGGGTCTTCCAAGGATGATGGATTCATCCTCATCCTTCCCAGTATCTAGGACTATGAAATCAGCAGGGATGTAAAGGCCTTCAACCTTTACTAACACGTCCTCTACTTGTCCATAAGCCTGTTTTCTTGAATTATCTGCCATCTCTAATGAGATTTTAGCAGCTTGCACCCCAAAGATTCCCAGTTTCTCTATTACAGAGAGGGGCATGAGGTTTATCCCTGAACCAAAGTCACACAGAGCCTTTTCAAAGATCATGGTGCCTATGGTACAAGGTATTAGGAACTTTCCAGGATCCTGTTTCTTCTGAGGCAATGTCAATTGATCCAGATCACTTAGTTCATTGGTGAACAAGGGAGGTTCATCTTCCCAAGTCTCAATACCAAATAATTTGGCATTCAACTTCATGATTGCACCAAGGTACTTGGTAACTTGCTTCTTAGTAACATCCTCATTCTCTTTAGAAGAGGAATACTCATCAGAGAATGGCATAAGGAGGTTTAATGGAATCTCTATGGTCTCTAGTTGAGCCTCAGATTCCTTTGGTTCCTCAAAGGGAAACTCCTTATTGATCACTGGACGTCCCAGGAGGTCTTCCTCCTTGGGATTCATGTCCTCCTCCTCTTTTGTGGTTTCGGCCATGATGGTCATTTCAATGGCCTTGCACTCTCCTTTTGAATTTTCTTCTGCATTGCTTGGGAGAGTACTAGGAGGGATTTCAGTGACTCTTTTACTCAGCTGGCCCACTTGTGCCTCCAAATTTCTAATGGAGGACCTTGTTTCATTCATGAAACTTACAGTGGCCTTAGATAGATCAGAGACTAAATTTGCTAAGCTAGATGGATTCTGCTCAGAATTCTCTGTCTGTTGATGAGTGGATGATGGAAAAGGCTTGCTATTGCTAAACCTATTTCTTCCACCATTATTAAAGCCTTGTTGAGGCTTTTGTTGATCCTTCCATGAGAGATTTGGGTGATTTCTCCATGAGGGATTATAGGTGTTTCCATATAGTTCACCCATGTAATTCCTTGTGCCTCCAAATTTCTAATGGAGGACCTTGTTTCATTCATGAAACTTACAGTGGCCTTAGATAGATCAGAGACTAAATTTGCTAAGCTAGATGGATTCTGCTCAGAATTCTCTGTCTGTTGATGAGTGGATGATGGAAAAGGCTTGCTATTGCTAAACCTATTTCTTCCACCATTATTAAAGCCTTGTTGAGGCTTTTGTTGATCCTTCCATGAGAGATTTGGGTGATTTCTCCATGAGGGATTATAGGTGTTTCCATAGGGTTCACCCATGTAATTTACCTCTGCTATTGCAGGGTTCTCAGGATCATAAGCTTCTTCTTCAGAAGATGCCTCTTGAGTACTGTTGGATG
>NC_029793.2:89210220-89223089 GCF_000816755.2 Arachis ipaensis
GGTTATTAGTTATTAGCAACCATGTCAATGAGTTCTTGAGCTTCTGCAGGCATTTTCTTTAGGTGAATGGATCCACCTGCAAAAGTATCATCTTAGCTACACCTGCAAAAGTATCCAATGACATCTTAGCTAATTCAGACAGACCATCATAGAATATATCCAGGATGGTCCATTCTGAAAGCATGTCAGAAGGACATTTTTTGGTCAGTTGCTTGTATCTCTCCCAAGCTTCATAGAGGGATTCACCTTCTTTCTGTCTGAAGGTTTGAACATCCACTCTAAGCTTACTAAGCTTTTGAGGAGGAAAGAACTTGGCTAAGAAAGCCGTGACCAGCTTATCCCAGGAGTTCAGGCTATCTTTGGGTTGAGAGTCCAACCACACTCTAGCTCTGTCTCTTACAGCAAAGGGGAAAAGCATGAGCCTGTAGACTTCAAGATCTACTCCATTAGTCTTAACAGTATCACAGATCTGCAAGAATTCAGTTAAGAATTGAAAAGGATCTTCAGATGGAAGTCCATGAAACTTGCAGTTCTACTGCATCAGAGAAACTAATTGAGGTTTCAGCTCAAAATTGTTTGCTCCAATGGTAGGGATAGAGATGCTTCTTCCATATAAATTGGAATTAGGTGCAATAAAGTCACCAAGCATCCTCCTTGCATTATTATTATTATTTTTGGCTGCCATCTCCTCTTCTTGTTCGAAAATTTCTGAAAGGTGCTTGCTGGATTGTTGTAATTTAGCTTCTCTTAGTTTCCTCTTCAGAGTCCTTTCAGGTTCTGGATCTGCTTCAACAAGAATATTCTTGTCCTTGCTCCTGCTCATATAAAAAAGAGGGAACAGAAAAATAATAATAATAGGGATCCTTTTTACCCAGGTATAGAGGTTCCCTTTAGGTGAGTGGAAGAAAAGAAGAAGAAAAGAATGTAATGTAAAGAAAGAAACACAAGGGTGAGGAGAGCAGAGATGTGAGATGAAGAGAAGTGTTAGTAGATGAACAAATAAATAGAAGGAGATGAGAGAGAAAGGGAATTTTCGAAAATTATTTTTGAAAAAGAGTTAGTGATTTTCGAAAATAGTTTTTGAGAAAGGTTAGTAATTTTCGAAAATTAAAATAAAAAAATTAGAATAATTAGTTAATTAAAAAGAAATTTTGAAAAAGAGGGAAGGGATTTTCGAAAATTAGAGAGAGAGAGTTAGTTAGGTAGTTTTGAAAAAGATAAGAAACAAACAAAAAGTTAGTTAGTTAGTTGAAACAAATTTGAAAATCAATTTTGAAAAGATAAGAAGATAAGAAGTTAGAAAAGATATTTTAAAATCAATTTTTTGAAAAAGATATGATTTTGAAAAAGATAAGATAAAAAGATATTTTTGAAAAGATATGATTGAAATTAGTTTTGAAAAAGATTTGATTTTTAAAATCACAATTAATGACTTGATTCACAAGAAATCACAAGATATGATTCTAGAACTTAAAGTTTGAATCTTTCTTAACAAGTAAGTAACAAACTTGAAATTTTTGAATCAAAACATTAATTGATGATGATATTTTCGAAAATTATGTAATAAAGATGAGAGAAGGATTTTTGAAAAATATTTTTAAAATTTTCGAAAATAACTAAGAAAAATGAAAAAGATTTTATTTTTGAAAAAGATTTTGAAAAAGATAAAATTTTTAAATTGACAATTTAATTTGACTCATAAAAACAACTAGATTTTAAAAATTTTTGAAAAAGTCAAATCTAATTTTCGAAATTTATGAGAGAAAAAAGGAAAGATATTTTTTTGATTTTTTAATTTTTAATGATGAGAGAGAAAAACATGAAAATGATGCAATGCATGAAAATTTTTGGATCAAAACAATGAATGCATGCAAGAATGCTATGAATGTCAAGATGAACACCAAGAACACTTTGAAGATTATGATGAACATCAAGAACATGTTTTTGAAAATTTTTATATGCAGAGAAAACATGCATGACACCAAACTTAGAAATCTTTAATGCTTAGGCACTAAGAATTCAAGAATGCATATGAAAAATACCAGACAACACAAAACAATATAATATGAAGATCAATCAAGAAGGTTTACCAAGAACAACTTGAAGATCATGAAGAACACTATGAATGCATGAATTTTTCGAAAATTTTATGCAAACTTTAAAACATGCAATTGACACCAAACTTAAAAATTGACTCAAGACTCAAACAAGAAACACAAAATATTTTTGATTTTTATGATTTTATGATTTTTTTGGATTTTTCGAAAATTACTTGAAAAATAAAAATAAGGATTCCAAAATTTTTAATATAAATTCCAGGAATCTTGTACTCCTATTCTAAAGCTCCAATCTGAGGGTTAGACATGGCTGAATAGCCAGTCAAGCTTTAGAAGGTATTGATATTTTCCATGTATAGAGCAACTAAGTGTGTGAGAATCAACAAGCTCTTGTGATGATAAGTTGAAACCCCAGTCCAAAAGATTAGACATGGCTTACAGCCGGCCAGGATTCAACAAATCATCATGAAACACTAGAATTCATTCTTAAAAATTCTGAAGAACATAATAAAATTTTTGAAAAGAATTTTTAATATTTTTTTTTTCGAAAACAAATGAAAAGTTTTTGAAAGATTTTTGAAAAATTTTTGAAAATAAAACAAAAAGAAAATTACCTAATCTGAGCAATAAGATGAACCGTCAGTTGTCCAAACTCGAACAATCCCCGGCAACGGCGCCAAAAACTTGGTGCACAAAATTGTGATCCCTGGTAATGGCTCCAAAAACGGATGCACAGAACCATGGTCCAAACATAACTTCACAACTTCGTACAACTAACCAGCAAGTGCACTGGGTCGTCCAAGTAATAAAACCTTACGTGAGTAAGGGTCGATCCTACGGAGATTGTTGGTATGAAGCAAGCTATGGTCATCTTGTAAATCTCAGTTAAGTTGACTCATATGGGCTACAATGATTTTTTGAATAGATAAACATAAATAAAACATAAAGTAAAGATAGAGATACTTAAGTAAATCATTGGTGAGAATTTCAGATAAGCGTAGAAAGATGCTTTTCGTTCCTCTGAACTTCTGCTTTCCTGCTATCTTCATCCAATTAGTCTTACTCCTTTCCATGGCAAGATTTTTGTAAGGGCATCACTGTTGTCAATGGCTACATCCCATCCTCTTGTGAAAAAGGTCCAAATGCTCTGTCACGGCACGGCTAATCATCTGAGGTTCTCGATCATACTGGAATAGGATTCACCCTCCTTTTGCGTCTGTCACTACGCCCAACACTCGTGAGTTTGAAGTTCGTCACAGCCATCCCTTCCCAGATCCTACTCGGAATACCACAGACAAGGTTTAGACTTTCCGGATCTCAGGAATGGCCATCCATGGGTTCTAACTTATACCACGAAGACACTAATAACTCGGACTCGGTCCCCTATATTAGATATCCAAGAGATATTCATTCAATCGAAGGTAGAACGGAAGTGGTTGTGAGGCACACGTTCATAGGGGAATGATGATGACTGTCACGATCATCACATTCATGTTGAAGTGCGAATGAATATCTTAGAAGCAGAATAAGTTGAGTTGAATAGAAAAACAGTAGTACTTTGCATTAATTCATGAGGAACAGCAGAGCTCCACACCTTAATCTATGGAGTGTAGAAACTCTACCGTTGAAAAAACATAAGTGAAAGGTTCAGGCATGGCCGATAGGCCAGCCCCCATGATCTAAGAACTAAACGTCCCCAGATGATCAAAAGATATCAAATACACTAGTAAAAAGTCCTATTTATACTAAACTAGTTACTAGGGTTTACAGAAGTAAGTAATTGATGCATAAATCCACTTCCGGGGCCCACTTGGTGTGTGCTTGGGTTGAGCTTGAAGTTTACACGTGGAGAAGTCATTCTTGGAGTTGAACGCCAGTTTGTAATGTATTTCTGGCGTTCAACTCCAGACAGCAGCGTAGAACTGGCGTTCAATGCCCTTTTACGTCATTTAAACTCGGCCAAAGTATGGACTATTATATATTGTTGGAAATCCCTGAATGTCTACTTTCCAACACAATTGGAAGCGCACCATTTTGAGTTCTGTAGCTCCAGAAAATCTACTTTGAGTGCAGAGAGGTCAGAATCCAACAGCATCAGCAGTCCTTCTTCAACCTCTGAATCTGATTTTTGCTCAAGTCCCTCAATTTCAGCCAGAAAATACCTGAAATCACAGAAAAATACACAAACTCATAGTAAAGTCCAGAAATGTGAATTTAACATAAAAACTAATAAAAACATCCCTAAAAGTAACTAGATTCTACTAAAAACATACTAAAAACAATGCCAAAAAGCGTATAAATTATCCGCTCATCAATATCCATAGCAGGGGACAACTTCACCATTGCCTTTTACCCAAGTGGTGTTACAATTCTCAATCCAAAGCAAGCGGTGATAGAACTCAACCCTTACATCTTACCCGGAGTCTCAAACTCTTATCCAGAGCAAGTGACCAACACCACTATCTCTTACCCGGCTTTCTCAACATATACCCAGAGCGAGTGGACAATGCCACCACCTCTTACCCGGTCACACATATCTCATTATCATTATGATTCATTCATATTCATTCAACAAGTAGACTTAAAAATCAATTCTCATCAACGTTTATTCCTTATTATCACACCTCCTATTTTGTTCATCAACAATTCATACTCAAAAAATAATTCATTTTTTTCTAAATAAAGCAAACTCAAAATGTTATCCTTTCCTTAATAACTCAAAATCAAATTATAAAATTCTTAAAATCCAAATATTTCTAAACAACCACTTCAAATAAAGCCTCCTATTTTCATAAAAATTTCAGCAGCATCTCTTTTAAAACTCAAACTTCTCCACCCTTCAAGGGTCCTAAACACCTCTCAATCATTCAACAAAATCAAACCAATTCAATATTAAGTCTTTTTCAAAAACCAACCAACTTCAATAGCAAATTGCTTACAAAATCGAATCAGACTTCTCTCAACCAATCCATTTAATTCAATTTCACAGACACAACATCAACCCTCAACACATCAACAATTATCATTATCTTATACCCACCAGAGTCATAATCCAACATATACAAATTCATTCATTCTTTATACACACATCATATATCATATACATAATCCATTAATAATTCATTCAATTCATTCCTATCTTAAGATCTTCTAGCCTAAGTTTTCACGTGACATTAAACATTAACTATGAGAAACCAAAATCATACCTTGGCCGATTCTTTCCTAAGCCCAGAACACCTCAATTATCCACCGTTCCTCAAGCTCCAAAGCTCCAACTCCTTACCAATTGAATTTTTAGCTCCTAGGATTCAATTCCAAATTCCAATATCTACCAATTTAACTCTAATTCAACAAGATACACAATCTAATTCATACAATATAACAATAATCAACATTGAACTCACTAAATCACCAATTCACGAGGATTAGAGTTTTCTTACCATTACTCACGAGTCAAATAGACAAAATCCAATGATTATCCACCACTAGAGTACTCCAGAGTACCCATAAACCATCAAAATCACAAAATCTTTCAATTATCAAAATCCAAATCATGAACTAAAAAGGTGAGAACTGGGTGAAAAAACATGATAATCCCTTAAACGCGTGGCCGCTGAAGGCTTGTCAATCGGAGCTCTGGATTAAAAGTTATGTGAGATTAAAGGTTTGGGTGATGGTTTGGCATTTCTTGGCCCTCCTTTTTCATTCAGCGTGATTCCCTTTTCACTTTAGGGAAGAAGAGCTGAAGTTTAAAAAGAGTTAAGTGAATTGGTTGAGTCTTGGGTTCTGTTTGGGCCCGGTTCAACTGCGATTTGATCCGTTCGGCCCAATTTTGGGCCAAAACCTTTAAAATTAGTGTCAAAATTTATATTTTAATTATTTTTACTTCTTTAAACTATAAAATTTAAGTTTTTAATTTCTTAAATAATAATTAATTTATTAGTTAATTATTTACTAATTACCCAAAATTTACAGACGCAGTAGTATTGGTAAGAATCTGATTGGGAACAGTAGGGGAGACATTGGTAACTTGTGCGCAGAATCTCACACTTCCACACAACTGAACCAGAAATTGCACTGGGTCAATCAAGTAATACCTGAGTGAGTCAGGGTCGATCGCACAAGAAATGTGGTTTGAAGCAAACTATGGTCATCTTGTAGATCTTAGTCAGGCGGATAGAAGAAGTAGGTATGTTGTTTAAATTATAAAAGGAATAAAGAGATCTTAACTAGGTTGATATGTTTATAATGATAAGAAGATTGTTAAGGCTTGGAGATGCTTTGTTCTTCTGGATTAATTCTGGTCTTACTATCTTCTTCAACTATAAATGATTTCTTCTATGACAGGTTGTATATGATTGACGCCGATTGAGAGGTCACCAATGCCCCTCTAGATCTGAACCCCAGGGTTAGTATGGATCCATTCTGATTGAGGGTGAAGCTCCTGCAGTCCATTCTCCTTAATGATCCTACTCAAAATGCCACAGCCAAGGTCGAATCTTCCGGATCAGAGAATACTGCGCCTTTGGGTTCTAGCCTCTACCACAAAGACTCTAATCTCCCCATACCTCGGCTGAATTGATGTCTCGAGAAGTACCCAACGAAGTCGTGGATTAACCGTCTAAGAGATGTATAATCAAGCTGGTGGTTCAATGCTTTCCAGTTACGTAGTCACACAAACCCAAGAAGAACACGGGTGGTTGTCAGGCATGCGGTCTTAGAATGAAGAATGAAGATACATCTTAGAATAGAGAATCAAACACGGATTGAACAGTAATACTTTTATTAATCCATAAAACTCAGCAGGGCTCCTCCCCTCAACCTAGGAGGTTTAGAAACTCATACTGATAGAAAATATAATGTGAAAAATGAAATATGCTGGAAGAGATCCTAAACAAGTGTGATCTTCTCCCTTTAATACTAAACTAATGACTAAGGATTACATAGAAAGGGTAAAACAGTCTTTTAGTGCTAAAATCTAAAATCCACTTATGGGGCCCGCTTGGTGAGTGTTTGGGCTGAGCTTTGATGAGATCCACGTGCAAGGTGGCCTCTAGGGCATTGAACGCTGGCTAGGGGTCCTTTGTGGGCGTTGGACGCTGGTCTCTTCTCCTTTAGCAAGATTTGAAAAAGATTTGATTTTAAAATTTGAAATTAGAAGAGAGAAGATAAGAATTTGAAAAGATAGAAAAAAGATTTGAAAAAGATAGGATTTTGAAATTTAAATTTTGAAACTTTAAATTTTGAATTTTCAAATTGAAACAAGATAAGATAAAGAATTGAAAAAGATTTGAATTTTGAAAAGGTTTGATTTTAAAATTTGAAATTTGAAATTTAAAATTTGAAATCTGAAATTGAATTTTAAATTTTGAATTTGAAATAAGATAAGATAAGATTTTTGAATTTTAAAGAAAGATAAAAAGATAAGATAGCAATTTGAAAAAGATATGATTTTTGAAAAGATTTGATTTTGAAAAGATTTGAATTTTGAAATTTAAAACTAAGATAAGATAAGATAGGATAAGATAATGATTTTGAAATTAAATTTTTAAAGATAACAAAAGAAAAGATAAACATTTGAATTTTAAAATTTAAAAGAAAGATAAGATAGAAAGAATCAAATTAAAAGAAAGATATGATAAGATATGAAAAGATAAGATTTGAAAATTTTGATTTTTAAAATTAAGATAAGTTAAGATAATAATTTTGAAATTAAAAATTGAAATTTTTGTTAATATTTTCGAAAATAATTTTGAAATAAAGATGGAAAAGATATTTTTTTGATTTTTTGAATTAATGAAGAAAGAGAAAAACAACCAAAAGACACCAAACTTAAAATTTTTAGATCTAAGACTCTAAAATTTCGAAAATTCAAAAAGAAAAACACCAAAAGATACCAAACTTAAAAATTTAAAGATCAAAACAAGAAGAAAAATAAGAACACTTTGAAGATCAAAAAGAACACCAAGAACAAAACTCAGAGGATTCAAAGAAAATAAGAACACACAAAGGACACCAAACTTATAAATTTTGAAAATCAAAGACACAATTTTTCAAAATTTGCATGAAAAACACCAAAAGACATTAAATTTAAAGAAATTAAAATACCAAACTTAAAGATTGACACAAGACTCAAATAAACGACACTATTTTTAAAAATTTTTTGGAAAAAGACTCAAAAATTTCAAAAATTTCACAAGAACACAAACAAAAGACTCAAATATAAAATAAAGATTAATAAAGAAAAGAAAAAGTTTTGAAAAAAAATTATGAAAAAGAAAATAAGAAATATGTAAGACTCAAAGTAAGAAAATCAAAAGAAAATACATAGCCAAAAACAGAAAAGGTTTTGAAAAAAAAGTTTGAAAAGAAAAATAAAAGATTCGAAACAAAAGTAAAAAGTACCTAATCTAAGCAACAAGATAATCCGTTAGTTTGTCCAAACTCGAATAATCTCTGGCAACGGTGCCAAAAACTTGGTGCGCAGAATCCCACACTTCTACACAATTGAACCAGCAAGTGCACTGGGTCATCCAAGTAATACCTGACCGAGTCAGGGTCGATCCCACGAGGATTGTGGTTTGAAGTAAGCTATGGTTATCTTGTAGATCTTAGTCAGGCAGATAGAAGAAGTAGGTATGTTGTTTAAAAGCATAAAAGGAATAAAGAGATCTTAACTATGTTGATATGTTTATAATGATAAGAAGATGGTTAAGTCTTGGAGATGCTTTGTTCATCTGGATTTATTCTAGTCTTACTATCTTCTTCAACTGTGAATGATTTCTTCTATGACAGGTTGTATGTGATTGACGCCGGTTGAGAGGTTGCCAATGCTCCTCTAGATCTGAACCCAGGGTTAGTGTGGATCCATTCTGATTGAGGGTGAAGCTCCTGCAGTCCATTCTCCTTAATGGTCCTACTCAAAACGCCATAGACAACGTCGAATCTTCTGGATCAGAAAATGCTGTGCCTTTGGGTTCTAGCCTCTACCCCAAAGACTCTAATCTTCCCATACCTCGGCTGAACTGATGTCTCGAGAAGTCCCCAACGAAAGTCGTGGATTAGCCGTCTAAGAGATGTATAATCAAGCTGGTGGTTCAATGCTTTCCAGTTACGTAGTCACACGAACCCAAGAAGAACACGGGTGGTTGTCAGGCATGCGGTCTTAGAATGAAGAACGAAGATACATCTCAGAATAGAGAATCAAACATAGATTGAACAGTAATACTTTTATTAATCCATAAAACTCAGCAGGGCTCCTCTCCTCAACCTAGGAGGTTTAGAAACTCATACTGATAG
Source organism: Arachis ipaensis (assembly GCF_000816755.2). Taxonomy (NCBI): domain Eukaryota; kingdom Viridiplantae; phylum Streptophyta; class Magnoliopsida; order Fabales; family Fabaceae; genus Arachis; species Arachis ipaensis. Next base: position 89,219,577 of record NC_029793.2, read on the forward strand.
AAAATATAATGTGAAAAATGAAATATGCTGGAAGAGATCCTAAACAAGTGTGATCCTCTCCCTTTAATACTAAACTAATGACTAAGGATTACATAGAAAGGGTAAAATAATCTTTTAGTGCTAAAATCCAAAATCCACTTATGGGGCCCACTTGGTGAGTGTTTGGGCTGAACTTTGATGAGATCCACGTGCTAGGTGGCCTCTAGGGCATTGAACGTGGGCTAGGGGGTCCTTTATGGGCGTTGGACGCTAGTCTCTTCTCCTTTAGGCGCTGGACGCCAGAATAGGGCAGGAGGTAGGTGTTGGACGCCAGTTTTGGGCCTTCAATTCTGAAGCAAAGTATGAACTATTATACATTGCTGGAAAGCTCTAGATGTTAGCTTTCCATAGCCGTTGAGAACGCTCCATTTGGACTTCTGTAACTCCAAAAAAGCTCTTTCAAATGCAAGGAGGTCAGATCCGGACAGCATCTGCAGTGCTTTCTCTGCCTCTGAATCAAACTTTTGCTCCAGCTCCACCTCCTCAATTTCAGCCAGAAATTACCTAAAATTGCATAAGAACACATAAACTCAAAGTGGAATCCAAAAATGTGAATTTTACACTAAAACCCATGAAAACTTAATAAAAATTAAATAAAACATGCTAAAAACTATATCAAAATGATGGCAAAAAGCGTATAAAATATCCGCTCATCAGTAACAGCATCTTCATATTGCAAGGAATGAATGGAGTCATGTTGCAATACAAGATCAGGAGGCCTTAAAGCTACCGGTTTAGGAACAAATTCATCAGTTGAAGCAGTGCTAGTATGCAGTAGAGACTTAGATCTTCCAGAGAATAACAAAGGGTATGAAAATATATTTTCATCAAATAGCATATTTCTTGAAATATACACTTTACCAGTTGGGGATAAGCACTTATACCCTTTATAGTTCTGAGCATGGCCTAAAAACTCACATTGATGAGACCTATAGCTAAATTTGTTTTTATTATTACGGCCTCAAATTAGGATAGCATGAATTGCCAAAGACCTTTAAGAGAGTATAATCAGGTTTGTAGCCAAGAAAAACTTCAAAAGGTGACTTACTGTCTAAGACAGAGGTTGGCAGTCTATTAATGAGAAAAGCAGTAGCCAAAACTACTTTATCCTAGTATGTTAAAGGCATATGAGTAGTGAAAAGCATGGCCAAATCTATCTTAGTAAGATGGCGATGTTTTCTCTCTGTCCTTTCATTCTACTTATGAATGAAATGACAAGAGAACCTATGAACAATCCCAGACTGCTATAAAAAAGAAGAAAAGGAATTAGATACATACTCCTTGCCAATGATCAAATTGTAAACACTTAATATTGTGACCAATTAATTCAATGTAAGCTTTATATTAAAGAAAAGTATAAAAAATTTGAGATTTATTTACTAATAGATAAAGACATGTATATCTTGAGAATGCATCAATAAAGATCACATAATATTGATATCCTAAATGAGAAATCATAGGGCTAGGCTCCCCAAACATCATAATAAATGAGTTGTAAAGGAGAATCATAGGAAGTAAGTGAATCAAGAAAAGGTAATTTGTGTATTTTAGCACAGGCACAGTCATTGCACACCACAGGTATAAAATCATCATTTTTATTAGAAAATTGTAAAGAATTACACTAGTGAATAACAGATTTAATAGTGTTAGTTGTAGCATGTCTAAGTCGCTTATGCCACAATTGAAAGTTGGAAGAAGAAACAAAAAATAAAGCAGGTGAAAAGGATGATGTGAGTCTTGGAATAACAGTATTGTAAAATTGATAGAGACCTCCAGTATTAAAACCTTGTAGAAGAATCTTTTTGGTATGTTTGCACTTCACAAAGCAAAAATAATCATGAAACTAAAAAAATACTTCATTATCTTTTGTAAATTTAGAGTCACTCACAAGATTCTTAGTAATATCAGGTGCATAAATTAGGAATTGCAACTCAAACCATCTTATAGAATCAAGGACATGCAAATAAAAATCACTAATATACTTAATATGCATACCTGCTCTATTACCTACATAAATATATTCAGAACCCGAATACACAGAATACGAGAACAAGTTAGACTCATGATGAGGGATGTGATGGGAGGCCCTAGTATTAGGAAATCATGTTGGATCAGAAACGGATGATGGAACGGCCATATAGGCAGAGGGATTATGAAAAGATGATGGTGGTGGGGGTGGACTTGCTGAATTCGAAGAAGATGAAGCAAAAGAGGAGGAGGCACTGGATTGTTGAAATCGTGAGATCTGAGAAGGTGGAAGCTATTTTTGATTGAATCTCTAGAAACAATACCAAGCGATATGACCAAAACGGCCACAAACTTGACATTGGGGGCGATTATTAGAAAAGAAGGAACGACCACCTTTGAAGAATCTTTCACCATGCCCCCCTTCTACCCCCAATACCTCTACCAGCAGAGAATGATGAAAGGAATGTAGATTGGTTGAGATGTGCTTGAGGAAAAAAAGACTCTGATTTATGAAATTTTTCAAGCATATTATCATGAGACAAAATAAAAGTCTCAACCTCTTGGAGAGAATACAACTCTGGTTTAGTAGAAACAGTAATAATGAGATTTTGGTAATCTTCATTAAGATCTTTCAAAAGAGCATCAATATGTTCATCACTAGTTAAGGAAAAACCCAGAAAAGCTAAAGAATCAACAATTCTCTTTATTCGTGAGACATAATCACTGGCAATAAGACCTTGCTTCTTTGTAAGCTTCAGCTAGGATTTCAACTGCTTGCTTTTGTATAGAATAGATTTAGAGAAATAATCCTCAATTCTATTCCAGATATCAAAAGCAAAAATACAACCTATTATTTTGTTCTTGAATGTTTCATCCATGAAAGCAAGAAGCCAAGAAATAATATTGTAATCTTCTTACCTCCATCTTTTGTAATCTAATGAAAGAATACCAGCAGCGCGATCATCTTCAGAAGCATACTGTGAGGGTATTCTATCAGGTTTGTAGATGATCTTTAAGAATTGGCCCAAAAATTACAGCTAAAGCCTATTGTTGCCAAATCTTATGATTGTTTTTATCGAGCTTGTCACCTATAAGATGATCAAAGGATCGTGGAATGAATGTTGAATTAGAAGATGAAGATGAGAATAAGGTGATTGAGAAATGTGAATTAGTAGCACTAAAAGATATGGATCCTGTAAAAGAATGAAGCTCTTGATACCATGAAGAAATTACTGAAGCACTAGTTTCTTGAAAGTAAATAACACAAAACAGAATAAAGAATAGCAAAAAAAAATTTAAAGAATGAATGATAATTCTATGTTATTGAAAAGTGAAGATAATATCACCCTACACATACTACCCAGCACTATATATATAGCTACACTATAAAAGTAGAAAAGAAAGCAAAATCCACTAACAGAAACTAACAGGTTTTGATCTAAATACCAAAACTAACCAGAATACTAACTAACTAACCAACTGCACTAACTAATTGAGTGTTATCAT
>NC_029793.2:89223118-89223511 GCF_000816755.2 Arachis ipaensis
TTCTTCACATTTAGGAATGTTTAATTATATCAGAAATTAATATTTGAATTTCATTATAAAAAGACTAGCATACCCTCGTAGTTCACATTTAATGTACTAACATATCCTATAGTAATTAATTTTAAAAAGACTAAATTACTTATACAAGATTAATTAAAATTGTATGATTATATTAAAATTGGAAATTTAACATATTAAAAAGACTAAAATACCTTCATACTTAATTTTAAAAGACTAGAATAACTTTTTAGGATTAATCTTAACTGGCGAAACATTCTTTTATAATTAAAATTGTTTAATTATATTAGAAATTATAAATCTCAACTTTAAAAAGATTAAAATATTTTGTAGTTAATGTTCAACGGAACAAAACAACCTTTGAAAGTTAATTCA
>NC_029793.2:89234064-89234801 GCF_000816755.2 Arachis ipaensis
ACTCATATTTCTTTATTGAATTATTGAAAGAAATTAGACTATAATAAGATTAAAAAAAAAAAGATTGCTAAGACTCAGAGTCATATTCAAAGGATTCGAAATAAAAACTAAATACTAAATATCCAAAAGATTATCAAATCACGATTAGTTTAAGACAAACCATTAAATTTTTTACCCACTTATGACTTATCCATAACAACTTACATGAATATCATACAATAATATTAGAGGCTAGAACTGTAATCACCAAACTCACTCATATTTCTTTATTGAATTATTGAAAGAAATTAGACTATAATAAGATTAAAAAAAAAAAGATTGCTAAGACTCAGAGTCATATTCAAAGGATTCGAAATAAAAGTATAAAACTAAATATCCAAAAGATTATCAAATCACGATTAGTTTAAGACAAACCATTAAATTTTTTACCCACTTATGACTTATCCATAACAACTTACATGAATATCATACAATAATATTAGAGGCTAGAACTGTAAGTCTACGTCACCAAACTTTAATAAAAATTGGGTTTATACGATAAGAAGTTTGAAAACCTGTATTTAACAAAGGATCCCCAACTTTGTTTATCACCAATTTCATTACACCTTCACCATCTTAGAAAGCTCCAATGTTGATACACTACTTATAATCCTGAAGGGAGATTCTTTTTTTTCACCCTCATAGCTGCCTGGTGATTGATTGTCTTATTAGGTACATTTTATTTTAATCCAAAGTCG
>NC_029793.2:89238992-89241864 GCF_000816755.2 Arachis ipaensis
GTGACAGATTAATTCTAAATATATCAGCTTAAAAATACTGAAAAATAAAAAAAAATCACTTCATCTATAATCAATAACTTTTCTTTTTAAAATTACGAACTTTGAAAAGCCTTGGTTTCTTCGTAATGAGTTAAAACTTAAAATAAAATATCAAAACAAGGATAAAAAACGTAAATAAGCCAAAGGAGCTGAAAAATTACGCAAATCCACTAAACTGAAAATTGTTTCACTAATGAGTCAAAGCATATTACTATATAATTTGAACCAGGTTGGTTCGAACTACAAAAACACATAATTCGAACTAAGGTAGTTCGAATATTGATGGAACAAGTGATGCATGTAATTCCAACCTAGTTGGTTCGAACTAGGATTGAGAGTAATTCGGACTAGGTGAGTTCGAATTACACGTTTGGACGCTTCAGCAAGTAATTCGAACCTAGTTGGTTCGAATTAGTCAAAATTTGCCTCGAATAGTAATTTGAATTATGCTGTTAAAAAATTAATAATTTATTAAAAAAATTTATTTAAAAAATTAATAATTTAAAAATTAAAAAAAAATATATTTTATTTCATACGTTAAAAAAAAGCTAACAAAATATTTAATTATGAAACTTTTTTAAAATATTAATGAGCTATCAATTCGAATTCCATACAATACTTTTCTATCTATTTTTAATAGCTCATGAATATTTTTTAATAATTTTTTTTTAAATTATACTACAAATAGTATTTTATCCTATGCAAAACAATTTAAAAAAAATGGCTTAAAAAATGTTAGGAGTACTATAAAAATGTGTAATGTTCTAATAACTTAGGTAAATACATGAATGTACTCAAATTTTAAATAAAATATTCTACATAGTCAATAATAATTTAGAAATGAAAGAAAATATTTTATTCCATACAAAATAATTAAAAAATATATTTTATTCTATACAAAATAATTTTAAAAAATGGCTTAAAAGATGTTATGAGTACTATAAAAGTAAGTAATATTCTAGTGATTTAGGTAAATACATGATAAAAATATTTTTTCTTTAATTTCTAAATTATTAGTGACTATGTAGAGTATTTCTTTAATGTCCTAAGTCATTAGGACATTACATATTTTTATAGTACTTCTAAAATTTTTTAAGTCATTTTTTAAATTAGAGTAAAGTATCGTTTTTGTCTCCAAGGTTTGGGGTAAATCTTATTTGTGTCCCTAACGTTTAAATCGTTCTATTTGTATCCCTAACATTTGTAAAAGTGATTCAATGTTATCCTGCCGTCAATTACACATCATGAACGCTTTAGTTTGAGTTTTAAAAATCTCTTCTTGAGGTTAGAATACAAATGTCGGGATAGAATCGATGACCCACTCCGAAAAATAGTTCATCAAAAGTTGAAACTAATTCCTACAACATTTACATAATTCACTTTTCTAGGGACATAATTGAATCTAAATACAAATAGTGAAATCGAACACATCCAAATGAGACCTAATTGAGAATGAATGCATCCAAGTGAAAATAATTGAAAAATATAATCTGATTTGTTAGTATAATTGATAGTAGGATAACATTGAATCACTTTTATAAACGTTAGGGATACAAATAGGACGATTTAAACGTTAGGAACACAAATAGAACTTACCCCAAACGTTGGGGACAATACTTTACTCTTTAAATTATTTTGCATAGAATAAAATATTTTTTTGTGGTATAATTTAAATAAATTTATTAAAAAATATTCATGATAATTTTTAATAAATTTATTTAAATTATACCACAAAAAAATATTTTATTCTATGCAAAATAATTTAAAAAATGGCTTAAAAAATGTTAGAAGTACTATAAAATTTGTAATGTCCTAATGACTTAGGACATTAAAGAAATACTCCACATAGTCACTAATAATTTAGAAATTAAAGAAAAAATATTTTTATCATGTATTTACCGAAATCAATAGAATATTACAAACTTTTATAGTACTCATAACATCTTTTAAGCTATTTTTTAAAATTATTTTGTATAGAATAAAATATATTTTTTAATTATTTTGTATGGAATAAAATATATATTTTTTTAATTTTTGAATTATTAATTTTTTTAATAAATTTTTTAATAAAATTTTTTAATAAATTATTAATTTTTTAACAGCATAGTTCGAATTACTATTCGAGGCAAACTTTGAGTAATTCGAACCAACTAGGTTCGAATTACTTGCTTAAGCGTCCAAACGTGTAATTCGAACTCACCTAGTTCGAATTACTCTCAATCCTAGTTCGAACCAACTAGGTTTGAATTACATGCATCACTTGTTCCATCAATATTCGAGTTACCTTGGTTCGAATTATGTGTTTTTGTAGTTCGAACCAACCTGGTTCGAATTATATAGTAATGTGCTTTGACTCATTCGTAAAGCAATTTTCAATTTAACGGATTTGCATAATTTCTCAACTCCCTTGACTTATTTACGTTTTTTATCCTCAAAACAATGATATTTGTTTTGGGTTGTATCTAGAATAGATAATAATTACTTTGACATTTTGTATTATTTATCTTGATATATTAATATAAAATTGTCCAATATACCAATATTGATAAAAGCAGGCTTTTCTGCTCGGTTTCGTCCGTAATGATTTGTTTTTCTTGGCCCATTACATGATAAAAATTCGAGATCATTGACCTACTCATACCATTTCAATTGTGTTCATTTAAAAAACTTTCATTGGGTGTGACATACAACTTTACTATTTTATAATGGCTAAGCCGAGAGCTCGATTGAGAAAACCATGTAAAGCATTGTATAAAACCGATAACAGCAAACCTATGTGCTCCTAATGTTCCCCTACAAATATTTATATTTTACAAAAAAATTAGTAATATAT